>NC_072782.1:0-279297 GCF_022539595.1 Amphiprion ocellaris
CTGGACATCAGAACACCCACAGAACACAAACTACCAGTTAGAACACTATTAGAACGGACCAGAACCTCCTCTGGACATCAGAACACCCACAGAACACAAACTACCAGTTAGAACACTATTAGAACGGACCAGAACCTCCTCTGGACATCAGAACACCCACAGAACACAAACTACCAGTTAGAACACTATTAGAACGGACCAGAACCTCCTCTGGACATCAGAACACCCACAGAACACAAACTACCAGTTAGAACACTATTAGAACGGACCAGAACCTCCTCTGGACATCAGAACACCCACAGAACACAAACTACCAGTTAGAACACTATTAGAACGGACCAGAACCTCCTCTGGACATCAGAACATCCACAGAACACAAACTACCAATTAGAACACTATTAGAACGGACCAGAACCTCCTCTGGACATCAGAACATCCACAGAACACAAACTACCAGTTAGAACACTATTAGAACGGACCAGAACCTCCTCTGGACATCAGAAAATCCACAGAACACAAACTACCAGTTAGAACACTATTAGAACGGACCAGAACCTCCTCTGGACATCAGAACATCCACAGAACACAAACTACCAGTTAGAACACTATTAGAACAGACCAGAACCTCCTCTGGACATCAGAACATCCACAGAACACAAACTACCAGTTAGAACACTATTAGAACAGACCAGCATCATAACCGATGATAAAGACAGACAGGAGGAGGAAAAACACATCAGAACTCACTCACACACTACCAATATCCCATATGGGCCATAAACAAAGGAAAACAACAAGCCAAAAACAAAGAGAAAAAACTAAAACAAACAAAAACAAAACATACACAAAAACCAGACAATAAAAATGAAGACATAATCAGCATTCCATATATCTGAGGGACAACAGAACCCATACATCCCATAATGAGAAAACACAACATCAACACAGCAGTAGAACCACATAGAAAACTGCAGCAGCTATTAGTCCATCCAAAAGACAAAAAATGCAACATCATATATGAAACTCCGTGTAAATCATGCGATAAAACATACACTGGAGAAACTGGAAGATCATTCAACACAAGAAGAAAGGAACAGCAGACAGAATAAAGGAAACAGCTGGATGACTCACAAGAAGACAAAAAGAAAAAGCAGATGAAGAAAACAAAAAAATCAGCCATCAGGGACCACTGTAAAAGAAACAAGCACATCATGGACTGGGACAGGGGGAGGATTTAACATCAGAGACCAACAAACACAAACCATGGATTAAGGAGGCCTTAGAGACCAGGAAGTGTTGTAGTTTTCCATTCCATTGTACAGTATACACTGTTGTTTCTCTTCAAAAATGCATTTAAAGCTACTTTCTGCACATTTCTGGTACTTTCTTAGGATGCAGAAGTACTATCTCTTGCTAAATAAATAATGTTTACACCTATGCAGTACCTTTAGCAACAATAATAGTGATAATTATTGAGTCCATGTTGGACTTCTATTCACTAACCCTCAGAGCAGAATGAGGCGTGCACGGAGTCACCTGATATCTAGAGTCATCTACCGGTGATGGAGGGTTTAATCAGACACACCTGAAGCCAAATGGCAGAAATATAAGTCCACTGCATTACCATAATCTCATAAACTGATATATATATATATATATATATATATATATATATATATATATATATAATATATATATATATATATATATATATATATATATATACACATACAAATGTCATCTGTTACCCTGGAAGTGGAACCTACTGGTGATAAAATAAAACAGAATCACAGAAAGCAGGTTTGATGCAGTTCTTCATCCTTTTTACTTTCAGTACAGCCCATGGTCCGTTGTGTTTTATTCAGCATGAGTACAGCTGGGACATGCTGCTTCATCAGAATAATGCATTTTAAACTTCCTGTGGTAGAAAATGACCCGTCATCTGTCAGCAGATCCAGCTTGTCTATACTCATGCTCAAAGTAACTGCAAAGGATTGTGGGTCAGGATGGCCAGAAAAGCATGCTGGGATACTTCCCAATCCAAACAGAGGGACATCCAGGTATTCTTTGACATTCCATCTACTGGCTCATCTTTCTCTGGCTGCTGGACAGTTTGGTAGTGAGGATACTGGAATGCAGATGAGTCGTCGTCTACATATTAGGAGTCTCATTTAGCGTGTAGGAAGCTAGAGCTGCAGGTTACTGATTGATTCATTTTGTACTCATTTACTTTGTCAAAGCTTGTAGAAGTTTTGACCTTTCACCAGCTAGAACATGCAACTAAATCTGAGCAGGGAGAGAAACAGTGGTGGTCACGTGGACCTAATATTTTCAACATCTTTTCATCATCCAACTTAGTGTGAATCTTTTACCTCAAAGCCCTGCAGCAGGACGTCAGACTGATTCTAGTCCAGGTTCCACATTCAGCCCAGTCTGATCTCCAGTAAAACCACAGCATAATAACCTATAAATAACCACAACTCCTAATTATTCCATTTGTTTTAGTGCAAAAAGCACATTTTGAAAATGTTCACATTTGAGGAATTATCTTTTGACAAAACATTATGAACAACCAGAAATGTTTTCAGAAAATAAGTTAAATTTCAACAGTTTTATGCCTCAGTTCATCATTTCCACATGACAACTTCCAGAGTGTCTACAAAGGAACACAACATTCAGTCATTTAGTAACTGAACAATCTGGTATTTAACTCTATGATCAAAACAACTTGTCATGATGTAGAAACTATTACAAATTTACAATCTGCAGTTAATGTCTTCTCTGGAACTTTTACACTGCATGCTGTGACCTCTGACCTCTTCATCATTCTACTAACAAGTCAGGACTCTGGGATTAAATCTGGGAAAAGTCATGTTGTTGATGGACCAATAGATGGCAGCAGAGACTCAGACACAAATCTCTGTCCCTGCAACCCATCAATAATCAATAATAACACTGATACATTATCAACCAATCATATTTTGGTCATTTTCTACATATTTCTGGTAGTTTTAGCTCATATTTTGGTCATTTTGTTCATATTTATGGTAGTTTCATCTCATATTTTGGTCATTTTGAACATATTTCTGGTAGTTTCATCTCATATTTTGGTCATTTTATTCATATTTCTGGTAGTTTTTTGTCATATGTTGGTCATATTATATATATATATATATGTATTTCTGGTAGTTTTATCTGTGTGTGTGTGTGTGTGTGTGTGTGTGTGTGTGTGTGTGTGTGTGTGTTTGTGTGTGTGTTTATACATATATGAAGAAATGTGTAAATTGAATGGAAAGTCCAGTGGGAGTCTGAGTGTCACCAAGTCAGAGTTTATGTCTCAACTGTGGACGTTAGAGAAGACAGGCGGAGACAGTCTTAGTGGGCGGAGCTAAACTACCTGAAACCTGTGTTTCATTCGTTATAGATCTCATTCTGTCATTCTGAAATCAGTTTATTTCTCCCCCTCTTCTCTGTAACTATTTAGTTTAGAATTCTTTGCCTCTCCTGACAACTTTTGATAGAACAGCAGAAAAATACCTTCAATTATTACAATATCACTGTGATTCTCCACTGTGTATTATGCAGAATTGTAATATGATAGCAATTTATTTGTGTTGTGTTCATTATTGATGCCTTTAACCCTTCCATGCATAGAGGTCATGACAGTGTGCAGCTCTTCTAAAGCTGTTTTCTTGTATGTGCATGAGTTTTGATGGCATAGTTGGACATCAGCCACTACAGTGGATCCTATTGCATCATTTCTTCCACTGCCAGTGATTGGCTAGCCATTGCAAATTCTTAAAAAAAAAAAAAAAATAAATAAATAAATAAAGAAAAAAGAGAAAGAGTCAAACCAAGATGGCCGACAGGCAGCCAGAAACACCAAGTAGCTCATTTTCTTTTGTTCAAGCCTTCTATAAAAAAGAGACCTTTGCAGGAAAGAAAAATATGGTGACATCGAGGAACATCTAAGGAGTTATGCAATTGCAAAATTTTCCAAGTATTGATGTTATATTGGGAGGCAATTATGATTAATCTCATGTCCACTAAAGTGCACATCATGCATCACCAGCTATATTTCAGCTACAATTCATTGACCACAATTAGGCTATTACTGCTGCTGTTCTTGAAAATATGTCATCTGAGAGACTTGGGAATCTATACAGGAGAGTGAATCCCTCAATGCTGTTTGAATTATTTATGCATCAATTATTTTATTTTATAGTTCACATCACATTTCACAGTTCAATACACTGTATATCATTTTATCCATTTGTTTATTAAATCCATATTTCTAGAGCAAAATGCATGGTGGCCATCTCAGTGGACATGTAAATATATTTTTTAGAAAAATGGGTTGAAATAAAATAAAGTTCAAACCTTGTTTTTCATGCCTAAAGATGAATAAAAACAATTGGGGGAAAACAAAATCCTGACTGAGGTGATCATAATTCATGCATGAATGGGTTAAGGCGACATACCAAACAGTGACGTTTTAATTTCTTTTTGGACAATATACTAACATACATGAATTATTGACACACAAACTTACAAATTCTCAAAATACAAGCTCCTCAACTCTGTTCTTGGTTACAATGATTCATTAGATGTACTTCTCCTATTTTTCTTAAATTACCATGTTTTCATAGCATCATCAAAATTTAATTGAGTTTTTTTTCCACAATGTGATTTCAACATCATCAAAAAATAACCTGTGCTTATTCTAGTGATCTTTTTTGGTAATATGTTTCTTGACTACCACCCATTTGTGCTTCTATCTGCCTTCATCTTTGCAGACGGTGCCAACATGATTGACAACAGATGAGATTGTTCTTAATTATTCATTCGTAAGAACTTCAAATTTGTTATTTTTAACTGCTCTAAGCCTCAAGCAGAGAAAGCACAAACCTCCTCTTTGGTATTATCTGACCACGACATCATGACGATTTACTCTAATGAAGCTGGTCGAGTTTTGAGGAAAACACTTTAAATGAACAAGTCAAGTATATTCTAACCACCTGGAGCCTGATGTGCATCAAGAAACATGATGTTTCTTGATGCACATCAGGTGCTGCTGATCTGATCTGACCTGACGTTCAGCCACAGCATCAGTGTCTGATGAAGATAGGACAGCAGATCAGTCCTGTCTAACATCCTACTTCTGTTTCCTCTCACCTGAATCTTCCAACAAACTCCCTGACGTTCCTCCATCTGACGAGCAGAGTCCGTTCAAAAAGTTCACATTTAGTGCCAAAAATATTCATTCAAAGATGAAGAAACCATGAAAAGATCGATAAAACTACTTGAAGGTTAAATAAACTGCAGCGGTGGGGCTTGTGTGTTGGTGGTCTGAACCCGTCAGGTGTGTCTGAGTGGAACGTACCACCTGCTCAGGTCAGCGGGGGGAACACAGAGATACAAAAGTTAAAAATCCTGGCTCTAAGCCTTAATACAGTTTAGAGTGGACTTCACAGTTTATGTCACATGAGTGCATCTACATTAGCATAACATTTAATTTCATGTAGATGAGTTTTACTGCTCCAATCGCAGACTGACCTGCTGCTGACATCACCTTTTCACCTGGAGCTCACCTGTTCACCGGACCGCAGCAACAATGTGGAGAAGAACTGAGTGCTCTCGATCATGGATCAAATAATAATTCAGTGGAATCTTTACTGCAGTAACACATTTTCTTCGCCATCATATTATCTGAAAACTAAAAGACTCTCCTCAGTGAAGCAGCTCGGTGAACTTTACCCACTGTGGGATCAATAAAGTTTATCCTTATCCTTATCAGAGCAGGGGGCGCTACTGCCCCTCTGGCGGACACAGGCGGTAACGACACTAATTATTATTTGAGGCAAAGCTGGCGACAGTACAGATGAGCAGCACTTCCTGTTTCAACGTAAAACTATCGTAATGCTCTTAGGCTAAAACGTGGTTTTGTGAGACTCAGAAGAATCTGCAGTATGAAACAAAATCTATTTCAGGACCATTAGCTTATCGACTCCCTCAAATTGTGTTTGTTGTCACTATACGTTCAAAAATGAACACGTTATAGGTAATGTACAAATGCATTCGTGACCGGAAGTGTTAGCCGAGCTAGCGGAATTGCTAACGAGGGTTTGTTATGACATGGACTAATACCTTAACACGTGTAATTCTAAAATCAATTATCTCCAAGACACAGAGCTCTAGCTCCTTTTCCTGTCCCAGGTCTAATGTTTCAGCCTGATATCGTGATCAGCACCTTTTAAAGAGACGCTGCTGGTAGCGCTGGAGTTAGCTTGTCGCTAGCTTCTGATTAGCTGCTAGCTCGCTAACGCTGCCATCACGGAGATGCTGCTATAGATTGTCTTTAGCTACATTGTGGATTCATTTCCTGTTTGGACGTGACTCAGACTACAACAAAAGTAATCGGAGCAAGTGGAGAGGCTAGCTGTCGTCAAACACGACTTGGTTTACACCAGAGAGCCTTCTGAATCGACCTAAATCGCTTAATAATTCGTTTGACATAAAATGTACAATAAAGAAAGATGCTTTTACGTTGAAGATGAACAGGAAGTGCTGCTCGCCTGTAATGTCGCCAGCTATACAGTTAGTAATAATGTCGTGTCGTTACCGCCTGTGTCCACAAGAGGTCAGTAGCGGCCCCTCCTGTGACACGATCTTACATGAGAGCGATTAGATGACAGCAGAGACTCAGACACAAATCTCTGTCCCTGCAACCGATCAATAATCAATAACAACACTGATACATTATCAACCAATCATATTTTGGCCATTTTGTACATGTTTCTGGTAGTTTTATCTCATATTTTGGTCATATTCACGGGACTCACCTGTTTTGAGAAAATCTCCACAACTCCTTGCACTGCTGGCATTTTCTGCACTTTTACAATTACATGTATTCCACAAGCCACTTTATGCTGATGTCACTTATAGTGTAGAAATACTGTATTTATTCATTTTTCATTCTTGTATATATTATTGTTATTATAATTATTATCTTTACTGTAGTAAACTGTAGTTAGTGCTGCTCTGAAAGATTTTTGCTGCTCTAACACTGGAAATTTCCCCTAACCTGGGGAGTAATAAAGGACTGTTGTATGTCTATGTGCAAGAACTGATACCTCATCTTCCTGTATATAGTCTTCTACATGGTATTTAAAAAAATCTGCGCATATATCCCTCGGGGCTGGAAACTGATTATAGTTTACTGCTACGGTGTATGGCTCTGGCATTAAATATACTACATATATAGCTGGTGGTAAATTCAAAAATATGTAGACGAGCAAATCAAGTATAGTGAGGGTGATGCAGAGTAGATTGATGGAAATGGGCAGCTGGAAGCAGTGGGCTGGAGGAAGGTCAGCAGCAGCAGCATCCCACAGATGGAGATTAGGCCAGTTGGTCGGAGAACCACCACAGATCTGAAGCATCCAGCTCTGGGATCAGGGACACTCGGAGAAAGGACACAGGGAGAAACAGAGTGAGTGTAATGCAATAATGGTATATATACTGTATATTAAATACAATGGTAGATAGAGAAGGGCTCAGTGCATCCAGAGAGGTCCTCCAGCAGCCTAGGCCTGTAGCAGCAGAACTAGGGGCAGAACTAAGGGACGTCCAAGAGGAAGACTCCAGCTGACCCCCTCAGGGTCCCCCAGTCGTCCCCCATCGTCACCTTCATCAGTAACACCTGACAGGAAAACCTTCATCATCATCAGTTACACCTGACAGGAAAACCTTCTTCTTTATCTTCATCAGTTACAGAGTTAGGGTTCTTCAACAGGTCCTCCATCAGCAGGTCAGTTCTGTTTCAGGTCATCAGATGAAGCTCTGGGAAACGTTGCATCAATGTAGAAAAGTTTCCTGGATGGTTTTTTATTTCACCACTGAACATGAATCACAGAACAGAAACAGATCATTTATTAATTTCATTTTTAAACTTCTGAGAGAGAAGGTCCAACAGGAGTAATTCACACACGTGTTCCAAAGCTTCTGTTCACAAAAACCCTCCAGGAGCTCAAGGATAGGTCACCTGTTGATGCTCAGCTCAAACCTGTCTGCTCCACTGAGTATTTCTGTAGTGTCTGATCAGTGCAACTCATTCAAAGATCTATTTATTTTCATACTAAAACTAAAATGTCAAACAGCATACCCTGACTAGGGTGCTTTTCTAGACTAAAACATTGAAAACATCTGTATGATGTGAAGTAAATACCTGTGTGAACCTGTTGCAGTAGAAATAAGAACGGCCGATCTGCTTTGAAAACTGGATCTCGGGATCTTTTGAGGAGGACCATCCCTGCAGGGATAGAAAATCATGTTTTAGAAACTTTAGACAGTTGGTTTGTTCTGTTCTATTAACCCTCGTGTCGTCCTGCGGCTCAAAATTGACCCGTTTTAAATTTTGAAAATGTGGGAAAAAAATATTTTCACAGTGAAACTTCTGATGTCCACATTTTCAACATTTTGGGGAAATTGTTGAACATTTTTTTGGTGGAAAAAAAAATGTTAAAATGTTTCTCAACAACATTCATAAAAAAAATCAACCAAAATCCAGCGAATTTCACTGGATTTTGGTTGATTTTTTTTGTGAATGTACTTAAAGACAATAGTAGAAGTTTTACTGATATATATATAATCACTTTAGATAGATTTTTTTGGAATATTTTTACTCATTTCTTGAAAATATCTACAAGATTTTTCTTGCCAAATCTGGGGGATTATTTTAAAATAAAACTTTTAAGGGAAACTTCTAAGGAATTATTGGAGTTTTCTTCTGAAGCTTTTGCAAATTTTCAGAAATTTGGGGAATTTTTTTGCTGAATTTTTGGATCTTTTTTCAGACAAGGAAACAATATTTTTTGGTGCCCGTAAATGAGGACAACAGTAGGATTAATATCTATTTGTTATATTAATATCTATCATATTATCACCAGTAGCAGCAGCTGCTTTGGTCCCGTCCTCCGTGACTTCTATCCTGACTTCATGGAAGGCATCAGACACATAGAGACCCTCCTCCACTTCAGAAGGAACAAACTGTCAGATACCTGAAGAACCTGGGATTAAACCTGAAGGACATCCTGGATGTTTATGAACTGATGGACTGACCTGAGATCCCGGTGAAGTCGGCTGCTGTGGGGTTGAAGGCGTCGCTGATGCCCATAGCGGGGAGCACCGACCTCAGGTTGAACTTGTTCTGCATTCTGAATCTGGAAACACCAGAAGAAGATCCATGTTTATGAACCAAGCCTCATGAAGAGTCTGCAAGTCCTGAACCAGTCTCTAATCCTGAAGCATTGTTCTCTACCTTGGGAGGAAGATGTCCATCCTGGTTCTGCGCAGGCCGGTGTCCCAGGACGCTAGGTGGCGCTGTGTGAGCTGAGCCTCCAGGGAGGACAGTAGCGTCTTCCTCTCGCTGGGTAGAAGCACCTGCAGGCTCAGGGAGCGGCCCAGGAACGGCAGCTCCAGAACCGTGTAGCGCTGATCCGATCCCGTCCTGAGCTGACCTGAGGGGAGATCAATGAGGTCAGGACTTCTTCTGATTCAGTCATCAGTAGAGTTTAGCTCAGGTCTATTTCCACCTGATTTCACTTTAAACGTCACAGAACCATGTCCAACAGATTAAAAGAAAGACAACACCAGAGTAGAAACAGAAACGACTCACATCATTTGTAAATGCCAAACATATTTAACTAAACATTTTATTAAATATCGAGAAAGTGAAACATTTTCTCTTGTCACTGTGATAATAAACAATTATTGGATGGTGAAAGAAAATGTATTTAAATGTTCTGAATGGAACAAGGTTGTAATTAAATACAGGCAGGACTGGAAAATAAAGAGATTACAGAGATAACAGTGAGTTTCTAATAAATGTGGAGCTGCATGTCTGATAGAGGAACTGGTTGATGAGAAACAGATGGTAGAAGCTCCACTGGGATCAGCTGCAGAGAGGGATTAATGTCATTTAGTTCAGAAAATGACAAAGAAACAGTCAAACATCACCTTGATGATGATCAGAACTGTCACTGACAAATGTTATTGAACAACCATCTAAGAAGTTTAAATAACTGAAGTTCCAAATGTTCATAGAAATACTGCTCTTTTAAATTCACTGGATATATATATATATATATATATATATATATATATATATATATATATATATATATGTAATATATATATATATATATATATATATATATATATATATATATATACATATATATATATATATATATATATATATATATATGTGTGTGTGTGTATATATGCAAAAATATTGGCTCATCCATCCAAATAATCAGAATCAGATGTTCCAATCACTTCCATGTCCACAGGTGTATAAAATCCAGCACCTAGGCTGCAGACTGCTTTTACAAACATTTGTGAAAGAATGGCTCGCTCTCAGGAGCTCAGTGAATTCCAGCGTGGAACTGTGATAGGATGCCACCTGTGCAACAAATCCAGTCGTGACATTTCCTCACTCCTAAATATTCCACAGTCAACTGTCAGCTGTATTATAAGAAAGTGGAAGTGTGTAGGAACGACAGCAACTCTGCCACCAAGTGGTAGGCCACGTAAACTGACGGAGCGGGGATCAGTGGATGCTGAGGAGCATAGTGCCAAGAGGTGGCCAACTTTCTGCAGAGTCAATCGCTACAGACCTTCAAACTTCATGTGGCCTTCAGATTAGCTCCAGAACAGTGCTTCAGCAGAGAGCTTCATGGAATGGGTTTCCATGGCCGAGCAGCTGCATCCAAGCCATACATCACCAAGTGCAATGCAAAGCGTGGGATGCAGTGGTGTAAAGCAGCCACCACTGGACTCTAGAGCAGTGGAGACACCTTCTCTGGAGTGACCAATCACGCTTCTCCATCTGGCAATCTGATGGACCAGTCTGGGTTTGGTGGTTGTCAGGAGAACCGATACTTGTGGGACTGCATTGTGCCAAGTGTAAAGTTTGGTGGAGGGGGGATTATGGTGTGGGCTTGTTTTTCAGGAGCTGGGCTTGGACCCTTAGTTCCAGTGAAAGGAACTCTGAATGCTTCAGCATACCAAGACATTTTGGACAATTCCATGCTCCCAACTTTGTGGGAACAGTTTGGAGCTGGTCCCTTCCTCTTCCAACATGACTGTGCACCAGTGCACAAAGCAAGGTCCATAAAGACATGGATGACAGAGTCTGGTGTGGATGAACTTGACTGGACCTGCACAGAGTCCTGACCTCAACCCCATAGAACACCTTTGGGATGAATTAGAGCAGAGACTGAGAGCCAGACCTTCTGGTCCAACATCAGTGTGTGACCTCACAAATGTGCTTCTGGAAGAATGGTCAAAAATTCCCATAAACACACTCCTAAACCTTGTGGACAGCCTTCCCAGAAGAGTTGAAGCTGTTCTAGCTGCAAAGGGGTGGACCCACGTCATATTGAACCCTATGGATTAGGAACGGGATGTCACTTATGTTCATATGCGAGTCAAGGCAGGTGAGCGAATACTTTTGGCAATATAGTGTGTGTGTGTATATATATATATATATATATATATATATATATATATATATATATATATATATATATATATATATATATATATATATATATATAATATATAAGAGCAACCACAGGGAGAGCAGAAGGGAAGGATGCTGCGTGAAACGTGCAGCAGAAGCGACTTCAGATGAGTGAAACTAATCACAGAATTACACCCAGTCATATAATACACTGTATATACACTCTATAACTAAACTGAACAGTTCCTTCTAACTACATCCTAGAAGCTCATCCAGTGGATGATTCTGGTCCTCTTACCAAAGCTGACCTCTGCAGCCTGGTACTTCATGGGCACCTTGATGGGAGTCCCATCAGACAGGATGAAGGGCAGGTTCTGGGAGTTGGTGAACAGAAACTGCTTCTGCCAGATGCCCCTGAAGGCCACCGTGTTGACCAGCGCCACCTGCAGGTGGTGTCCCCACCACAGGGCCTCGGCCTGGGCCTCTCCTGATCCAGAGAGCTCTCCGCTGCTGCTTCCTGACTGGAGGGGCCACGACTCATCTGGAGGGAACCAGGGAACGGCAGGGGTTAATGGAGAGGCCACGAGGCTGTTATCGACTCATGTGGTCTGATGCCATGAATAAATGAATGAACTGGACGACTCACAAGAACACAAAAAGAAAAAGCCGAACAAGAAAACAAAAAATCAGCCATCAGGGATCGCTGCAAAAGAAATAATCTTATCATGGACTGGGACAGGGGGAGGATTTTAACATCAGAGACCAACAAACATAAACGATGGATCAAGGAGGCCATCGAGATCAGGAAGCAGGCGAGCTGCTCCATGAACCGGGACGAGGGGGACTACACCCTCTAATACCTGGGACTCCATCCTCCAGAGACCACCGGACGGCGGGGGGCGTGGCCTATCTGACAGATTCTGACAGATCTGTCAGACTGGTCACATGATAAAAAGGACACGTCAGCACACGCCAGATGACGCTCTGAAGAAGACTGCAGTTGCAGTTGAAACATGTCAGCTAAGGTGAAACCATCTTATTTTTGATTTGTCGGTGTAAAAGAAATAACGTTATCCTATGATAGTCAACAACAAAATGAACATCATCCAAATAATAAAAGTTTCTATCTATCTATCTATCTATCTATCTATCTATCTATCTATCTATCTATCTATCTATCTATCTATCTATCTATCTATCTATCTATCTATCTATCAAAACATGATTACAGTGAAACAGCTTTGAAAGAAGTCAAAAGTCACACTGTTTTCCTGTTCAGTCCCTTCAAATGTATTCATTTTTCTGTTTTATTTTTGGTTATGTGATCATTTTGCATTTCTTTATGGTCATTTTGTGTCTCTTTGCGGTCATTTTTGTGTGTTTTTGTTCAAATTTTTTTGTTTCTGTGATTATTTTGTGTCTTTTTGTGGTCATTTGGTCAACACTCAGGCTTCATTAGCTGTAGCATATTAGATCTAACAGTACAATTGATGATAAGCATTAGCTCTAATACGTTACTGTAAAAAATTAGCTGTCATGCATTAGTTGTAGTATAATATATGCAATACATTAGTTGCAGTACAATAGATGCAAACAATGAGCTCTTATACATTTAAAGTATTGCAGTAAAAGAAGAATATTAGAGCTAAAATGCTGCAGTAAAAGAAGAATATCAGAGGAAAAATACTGCAGTAAAAGATAAATAATGTGTGTGTGTGTGTGTGTGTGAGACACTAAACCACAGAAACATAACCTGTAGTTACTGTGCGTAGAACACAGCTGTGTTTACTTGCACTAAGCTCCACTCTCCTTACTGAGCATATAAAGGTTTGGAAGATCCTCCATGATGGCGGAGGGGACTGATTTCCAGGTCACAGTAGCAAAGAGCACTCAAGGAGTAAGTATAAGTTGGATGCTTAGAAGCGCTATTGTTAAATATAGCAACTTTTATTATTTTCGAGCAGCTGTTTGCCACATGCAGCCCTAAACTGTAACAGCTCTCCAATAGAAACACTTCTTGGTGAACAGTTTTATGACCAGGAAAACAATTTGGACTACAATGTACTCTTCATATATGTTTATATTCATGGAAACAAAACCATTGCTCACTTGTTGAACATTGAATGCAGTGGACACACACCATCAGAGTCAAATGGTTTGGACAAAAAGGAAGTCTCTTACTACTAAATCAAGACATCAAACTTGCGGAAGATCACGGTGGAGACCTCAAAGTTTCGCTCCAGCCATCCATTTGTAGCCTGAAGTCCTGCGAGAGGTTGGACATGTCGGCCCACTTCCTCATCTTAGAGAAGAACTGGATCAGACTGAGACAAGGACATGTTAGGATTTATTTTTTTAAGGCACTGCTAGCTGAACACTGAACTTGATGTCACATATGAGTAATACAATATTGATATTTGTAATGTATAAAACAGTGTTATGGTCACTTTAAGAAGTACCTGCGCAAGGTATTATGGGATGCCTGTTACCCCATGTTTGGCAGTCTGGTCTGGCAGTTCAGAAGTAAACACATTGAAAGACACCACTCTCGTTTCGCCTCATTATATTTTATGTCTATATAAGATATACAGACATTACAATATTAATAACCATTTGTTGTGTAATTAATGTATGAGTTGTGTTGACCTGAATAGAGAGAGAGCATTAACCCCAGGCTCTGAAGGGTTAAATACATGATGGATACACACAGGTCAGGCTGGAAAGCTACAGCTGCGCGCACACACACACACACACACACACACACACACACACACACACACACACACACACACACACACACACACACACACACACACACACACACACACACACACACACACACACACCAGTACAAAGAGTGTTTTCACACACACAGCACATTCCTATGTCCTTATAATAAAACAACTAATTTTACTGAAACCGCTAAACTCAAGGTTGTTTAAGAGTGGAAACCATAATAATCCTCCCTATGAGACACCACCAGCAGCTGCATCACATCTCAGTTAACAGAGGAATAAGACTGACAGGTAGAGAGAGGGAAGAGGGTTCTAGGAGGTTCTTTTACAGGATGGTTCCTGGAGATTGGATGAATCGTGTGCCAGAGATATGGACGTATCTGTGCACCAACCAATGGGAGAGCTAAGTCTACACCACGGTTATCCCCACCTTTAGCCAATCACTGTTCAATATTTGAATGATATGTTTGTGTTCAATAACCAATCACATTTCACAATACGGTATAAAATGTTCTGTTCATATCAGACTTTGTCATTTTCTGGGAGGCTGTTCCAGACAGAAAAGGTCCTTGATCAAGATTCTTTTGAGACACTGATGGCAGAAAATAAACAGCTTAATTGGAAAGTAGTAGTTTGTTTTCTATCTCAAAAAACGAACCTGCTCAACAGACACAAGTGTCAAAAAGCATTCACACAAAGCAACTAACTTTCCACTGTAAAATAATAAAAACAAGGGTTTTCTTGCAGTGAGAATTGTTTTACACCATCCAGAGGTTTGAGCAGGCACCAAAGGAAAATAATAACAGAACTTAGTATGAAATCCGTTTTCACATTTTGGGTTCCAAGTACTCAAGCATTATTGATGTGTCTGTTACTGAATAGTGAGAAAAAACAGAAAAATACTCAGATTTTTGTCAGATAAATTCACTCTACAGCATTTTATCAGTCATGCTCACTGCTGTGTGTGGTCAAACATCCATTTTAAGATAAGAAAAACTCAGCAGTAGGTTTAAGAATGAAACTAGCCCAGATGTTAAAGAACGACAAGTCTAAAAAAGAACAGGAAAACATTTTCAGTTCAGTGGCTGAACTAAATAGTCTGATACCAAGTCGAAGAAGTCATCTTGATGGTGTGGTTGCATTTTTGTTAAAATCGAAGATAAACTTTGCAAAAAACTTTTTAATATCACAACTCAACAACCACCTTGGCAGAGCATCTAAAGACAGCAGGTTAAACGCATTCGTTTTCTAATCCTGGATCATTCTTGTGTTGGAATCACCAGTTCACATATTTCTGTTTTCAGAAATCATATGAATAAGGGGCTGCTCTGTTGTTATCATCATATCACAATATCTCATTCAGAGTGCAGTTATTTCTTCTGTTACTGATCTACATCACCATGTAACACAAAACGCCTGCCTGGTGGCTAGTTTGGCCTCAAACAAAGAATGAGCAGCTTCTTCTGCTGCTGCTACATCCCAATACTCATGTTAAAATAATGTGTTTTTTGAAAATGAATACTTGTAAACATTCTACTCGACCCACAAAATCAATTCGGAACCTCTAAATGTGTACACTATGGGCTCTCTGAGAAATGTTTATAACCTGAGGTAGCTCTGTGACACAGACAAAGAGGAGATATAAAAACAGGTCTACTGTGCTTGTTCACTGGCTCCTGTTTAAAATAACTCACTGAACAACTGCTGACATTTTTCAACTCACTTTGGCAAAGCCTGAGTTTGCAAACACATAGTTCATGATCCAGTAGTTTGAAGGATTACACAGCTTTAAAAGAATAAAAGACATTTAACCAGAATCCATTAGTTATTTAAAATAGTTGAGTGTTTTTATGCATTGGGCCGTATTCAGAGGCAGGTTTTACTGGATTATTGTCCTGCAGAGGCGCCAGCGTCTGACCTGAGTTTGGACGAGTGAAGGATCCTCCCTCCATCAGTCCTTTACCCACTGTGGGAGTGGAGCCCTTCCTGCAGGCTGCATCCAGCCAACAGGCCAGCCAGTGCACCACCTCCCCCTGCAGAGACACACAAAGTGAACCATGTTAGCAAACAGCGGCGGCACCATCGTTCTGCTGATACAGAAAGCTTGATGACCGCTGGTCCGCTTCAAGCAATTTAAACAGAAGCATGAAAGGTTATGCACCACAATTACACATGTACACACACTTAGCTAAAACCTCTGCAAAACTTTAACAGCAGAAATCACAAGTGGTTGTTTTGACAGTGAGTCTGTTGAATGCCCCAGTGAGACATAATTGCACAGCATTTTAGCTGAGGTACTGAGAATTACATTTTTAGAAATAAAAGTCAATTAAAAAAAAGCACAAAAGACAACTGCATTTGGTCTTCTAACTCATTTTCAAACATAATACCTACACAAAACAGCTGACAGCAACAGCAAATTGGGTTTGAATTATTCTGACAATTATTTCATCTAATGCATCACTTTTTAAGAAAAAAGTCAAATGTGTGTATTTTCAGTTTTTTTATGTCACTGTAAGAAAGCATTTATGTCCACTTTATGATTTTAGATCCTGCATTTAGGTTTTCAATCTCATTTTCTCCTTCCTCTGTACGTTTTTGACATCATAGTAATTCTAATTATTATTATTTCCCACCTAACACATTTTGTAACGCACAGAAATGTGACACAACCAGGTTGTTGTTGTTGCTATTACAAATTCAATATATTCAGGTGTGTGGCCTGTTCAATCTGGCATCCCATATTTTTTTTTTTTAACCAATTTTCTGACAAGCGATTAACAGAATGATCAACTACTCATCTGGACAATAATCTGAATATTAGACAATAAAAAAAATAATAGTAGCAGCAGGCTGCACAGTAGCTTGGTGGTTAGCTCCGTCGCCTCACAGCTAGAAGATCCTCGGTTTGTGTCCCAGCCTTCCTGGGATCTTCCTGCATGGAGTCTCCATGTTCTCCTGTACATGCGTGGGTTTCCTCCAGGTTCTCCCACAGTCCAGAAACATGCTGAGGTCAATTGGTGATTCTAAACTGTCCATAGGTGTGAATGTTTGTCTCTCTGTGTAGCCCTGTGATACAGTTACCTGTCCAGGTGAACCTGTGATAGACTGTTACCTGTCCAGGTGTCCCCTGCCTTCACCCGCAGTCAGCTGGGATAGACTCCAGCCCCCCATGACCCTGATGAGGATCAAGAGGATCCGACGACTCGACGGACAGACGCTTTATTAATCCCGAGGGAAATTCAAAATATTCAGCAGCTTACATACAAAAACAAAAATAACAAAAAGGCAAAACAGACAGGTTAGTAACATGAACGTTAACGGTTAGTATATACTCTAAAAAACTTGCTGTATAATACTATAAACATTTCTAATTTTAAAATCTATAGAAATACTAATTGTATTAAAAGTCAATAAAACAGTGTTTACACCTTTCAAGACAACGTGGTTTAAAGTGATTTAAAATTATTTAAATGGTTTAAAGTGATTTTGACAGGTAGCACGAAAACACTTGTAAACTACATAAAATGCAGACATTCTACAATCACATTGGATCAGTCCTGATGTGCTCATGACTGCGTGAGTATCAGGTAAACAACACTTAAAACAGGATGATGAAATTTAAGAAAAACAATGCAATATATTATTAATGGTAATAACTTTATTTACACTGACCTTTCTCTCTGGCTGTGGTGGGCATTGGACACTTTACCACCAACAGCTGCTGGAAACTGATTTTTGTTTCACACCTTTGCTTTTTCCTTTTGAAAAACGATCACAGTCCATAACATCTATTTTTTCAGGACAACTCAGATCATATGTCACATAAGGATGCAGGAGTGTGACCTGAGTCATGCACTTCATTTCAGTGTGAAAGAAACTTGAAAATGATCAGGTTGAAATGCGAACATTTTTCGACGGTGAATCCCTCATCCCTGGAACACACAGGAGAGAGAGAGAGAGAGACACCTGTCCTGGGGGACAGGAGGAGTGAGAGACACCTGTCATGGGGACAGGAAGAGAGAGAGACACCTGTCATGGGGACAGGAAGAGAGAGAGACAACTGTCATGGGGACAGGAAGAGAGAGAGACAACTGTCATGGGGACAGGAAGAGAGAGAGACACCTGTCATGGGGACAGGAAGAGAGAGAGACAACTGTCATGGGGACAGGAGGAGTGAGAGACACCTGTCATGGGGACAGGAAGAGAGAGAGACAACTGTCATGGGGACAGGAGGAGTGAGAGACAACTGTCATGGGGACAGGAGGAGTGAGAGACAACTGTCATGGGGACAGGAAGAGAGAGAGACAACTGTCCTGGGAACAAGTAGAGAGAGAGACAAACACCTGTTATGGGGGACAGGAGGAGAGAAAGACACCTGTCACAGGGGACAGGAGGAGAGAGACTTGTCCTGGGGGACATGAGAGAGACAAACAGGAAAACCTTCATCTTCATCAGTAACACCTGACAGGAAAAACTTCATCTTCATCAGTTACATCTGACGGGAAAACCTTCATCTTCATCAGTTACACCTGACAGGAAAACCTTCATCGTCATCTTCATCAGTAACACCTGACAGGAAAACTTCATCGTCATCTTCATCAGTAACACATGACAGGAAGCCTTCATCGTCATCTTCATCAGTAACACCTGACAGGAAAACGACATCTGGGCTGAGAACCTGGCAGAGAACAACAGGAGGAGCGACCCGTGCACAGAACCTGGAGAAGAACCTGGAGGAGAATGACAGGAGGAGCAACCTGGGCGGAGAACCTGGTGGAGAACAAAAGGAGGAGCGACCCATGCACAGAACCTGGAGAAGAACCTGGAGGAGAATGACAGGAGGAGCAACCTGGACACAGAACGTGGAGGAGAACGACAGGAGGAGCGACCTGTGCGCAGAACCTGGAGAAGAACCTGGAGGAGAACAACAGGAGGAGCAACCTGGGCGCAGAACCTGGAGGAGAACCTGGAGGAGAACGACAGGAGGGGCCACCCGGGGGCAGAACTTGGAGGATAACCTGGAGGAGAAAAACAGGAGGAGCGACCTGGGGGCAGAACTTGGAGGAGAACCTGGAGGAGAACGACAGGAGGAGCAACCTGAGCACAGAACGTGGAGGAGAACGACAGGACGAGCCACCTGGGCGGAGAACTTGGAGAAACTTGGTGGAGAACGACAGGAGGAGCGACCTGGGCGGAGAACCTGGAGGAGAACAACAGGAGGGGACACCTGGGCAGAGAACGTGGAGGAGAACGATAGGAAGGGCCACCTGTGCGCAGCATCTGGAGGAGAACCTGGAGGAGAACGACAGGAGGAGCCACCTGTGCGCAGATCCTGGAGGAGAACCTGGAGGAGAACGACAGGAGGAGCGACCTGGGCACAGAACGTGGAGGAGAACCTAAAGGAGAACGACAGGAGGGGCCACCTGGGCGCAGAACCTGGAAGAGATACTGGAGGAGAACGACAGGAGGGGCCACCTGGGGGCAGAACTTGGAGGAGAACCTGGAGGAGAAGGACAGGAGGAGCCACCTGTGCGCAGGTCCTGGAGGAGAACCTGGAGGAGAACGACAGGAGGGGCCACCTGGGCACAGAACGTGGAGGAGAACCTGGAGGAGAAGGACAGGAGGAGCAACCTGGGCACAGAACGTGGAGGAGAACGATAGCACGGGCCACCTGTGCGCAGAATCTGGAGGAGAACCTGGAGGAGAAATACAGGAGGGGCCACCTGGGCACAGAACGTGGAGGAGAACCTGGAGGAGAACGACAGGAGGGGCCACCTGGGCACAGAACGTGGAGGAGAACCTGGAGGAGAACGACAGGAGGAGCGACCTGGGCGGAGAACCTGGTGGAGAACGACAGGAGGAGCGATCCGTGCGCAGAACCTGGAGGAGAACCTGGAGGAGAACGACAGGAGGGGCCACCTGTGCGCAGATCCTGGAGGAGAACCTGCAGGAGAACAACAGGAGGAGCGACCTGGGCACAGAACGTGGAGGAGAACCTGGAGGAGAACGAAAGGAGGAGCGACCTGGGCACAGAACGTGGAGGAGAACCAGGAAGAGAACGACAGAAGGGGCCACCTGGGCGGAGAACTTGGAGAACTTGGAGGAGACGGACAGGAGCAGCAACCTGGGCACAGAACGTGGAGGAGAACCTGGAGGAGAACGACAGGAGGGGCCACCTGGGCGGAGAACTTGGAGGACCTGGAGGAGAACGACAGGAGCGGCAACCTGGGCACAGAACGTGGAGGACAACCAGGAAGAGAACGACAGGAGGGGCAACCTCGGGGCAGAACTTGGAGAAGATCCTGGAGGAGAACGACAGGAGGGGCCACCTGGGCGCAGAACTTGGAGGAGAACATGGAGGAAAACGACAGGAGGAGCAACCTGGGCGAAGAACGTGGAGGAGAACCTGGAGGAGAACGACAGGAGGAGCAACCTGGGCGCAGAACGTGGAGGAGAACCTGGAGGAGAACGACAGGAGGGGCCACCTGGGGGCAGAACTTGGAGGAGAACCTGGAGGAGAACGACAGGAGGAGCGACCTGGGCGCAGAACTTGGAGGAGAACCTGGAGGAGAACGACAGGAGGAGCAACCTGGGCGCAGAACGTGGAGGAGAACCTGGAGGAGAACGAAAGGAGGAGCGACCTGGGCACAGAACATGGAGGAAAACCTGGAGGAGAACAACAGGAGGGGCCACCTGGGGGCAGAACTTGGAGGAGATCCTGGAGAACGACAGGAGGAGCAACCTGGGCACAGAACGTGGAGGAAAACCTGGAGGAGAACGACAAGAGGAGCCACCTGGGGGCAGAACTTGGAGGAGAACCTGGAGGAGAACGACAGGACGAGCGACCTGGGCACAGAACGTGGAGGAGAACCTGGAGGAGAACGACAGGAGGAGCGTCCTGGGCACAGAACATGGAGGAGAACCTGGAGGAGAACGACAGGAGTGGCCACCTCGGGGCAGAACTTGGAGGAGATCCTGGACGAAAGGAGGGGCCACCTGGGCGGAGAACTTGGAGAACCTGGAGGAGAACGACAGGAGGAGCGACCTGGGCACAGAACGTGGAGGAGAACCAGGAAGAGAACGACAGGAGGGGCCACCTCGGGGCAGAACTTGGAGGAGATCCTGGAGGAGAACGACAGGAGGGGCCACCTGGGCGGAGAACTTGGAGAATCTGGAGGAGAACGACAGGAGGAGCGACCTGGGCGGAGAACCTGGCAGAGAACGACAGGAGGGGCTACCTGGGCACAGAACTTGGAGGAGAACCTGGAGGAGAACTACAGGAGGAGCGACCTGGGCACAGAACGTGGAGGAGAACACGGAGGAGAACTTGGAGGAGAACGAAAGGAGGAGCGACCTGGGCACAGAACGTGGAGGAGAACCAGGAAGAGAACGACAGGAGGGGCCACCTGGGCAAAGAACGTGGAGGAGAACCAGGAAGAGTACGACAGGAGGGGCCACCTCGGGGCAGAACTTGGAGGAGATCCTGGAGAACGACAGGAGGGGCCACCTGGGCGCAGAACTTGGAGAACTTGGAGGAGAACGACAGGAGGAGCGACCTGGGCGGAGAACGTGGAGGAGAACGATAGAAGGGGCAACCTGTGCGCAGCATCTGGAGGAGAACCTAGAGGAGAACGACAGGAGGAGCGACCTGGGCACAGAACGTGGAGGAGATCCTGGAGGAGAACGACAGGAGGGGCCACCTGGGGGCAAAACTTGGAGAACTTGGAGGAGAACGACAGGAGCAGCAATCTGGGCACAGAACGTGGAGGAGAACCTGGAGGAGAAAGACAGGAGGGGCCACCTGGGCGGAGAACTTGGAGAATCTGGAGGAGAACGACAGGAGCGGCAACCTGGGCGCAGAACGTGGAGGAGAACCTGGAGGAGAACGACAGGAGGAGCGACCTGGGCACAGAACTTGGAGGAGAACCTGGAGGAGAACGACAGGAGGAGCAACCTGGGGGAAGAACTTGGAGGAGAACCTGGAGGAGAACGACAAGAGGAGTGATCTGGGCACAGAACGTGGAGGAGAACCTGGAGGAGAATGACAGGAGCGGCAACCTGGGCGCAGAACATGGAGGAGAACCTGGAGGAGAACGACAGGAGGAGCGACCTGGGCACAGAACTTGGGGGAGAACCTGGAGGAGAACGACAGGAGGAGCAAGCTGGGCACAGAACATGGAGGAAAACCTGGAGGAGAACAACAGGAGGGGCCACCTGGGGGCAGAACTTGGAGGAGATCCTGGAGAACGACAGGAGGAGCAACCTGGGCACAGAACGTGGAGGAAAACCTGGAGGAGAACGACAAGAGGAGCCACCTGGGGGCAGAACTTGGAGGAGAACCTGGAGGAGAACGACAGGACGAGCGACCTGGGCACAGAACGTGGAGGAGAACCTGGAGGAGAACGACAGGAGGAGCGTCCTGGGCACAGAACATGGAGGAGAACCTGGAGGAGAACGACAGGAGTGGCCACCTCGGGGCAGAACTTGGAGGAGATCCTGGACGAAAGGAGGGGCCACCTGGGCGGAGAACTTGGAGAACCTGGAGGAGAACGACAGGAGGAGCGACCTGGGCACAGAACGTGGAGGAGAACCAGGAAGAGAACGACAGGAGGGGCCACCTCGGGGCAGAACTTGGAGGAGATCCTGGAGGAGAACGACAGGAGGGGCCACCTGGGCGGAGAACTTGGAGAATCTGGAGGAGAACGACAGGAGGAGCGACCTGGGCGGAGAACCTGGCAGAGAACGACAGGAGGGGCCACCTGGGCACAGAACTTGGAGGAGAACCTGGAGGAGAACTACAGGAGGAGCGACCTGGGCACAGAACGTGGAGGAGAACACGGAGGAGAACTTGGAGGAGAACGAAAGGAGGAGCGACCTGGGCACAGAACGTGGAGGAGAACCAGGAAGAGAACGACAGGAGGGGCCACCTGGGCAAAGAACGTGGAGGAGAACCAGGAAGAGTACGACAGGAGGGGCCACCTCGGGGCAGAACTTGGAGGAGATCCTGGAGAACGACAGGAGGGGCCACCTGGGCGCAGAACTTGGAGAACTTGGAGGAGAACGACAGGAGGAGCGACCTGGGCGGAGAACGTGGAGGAGAACGATAGAAGGGGCAACCTGTGCGCAGCATCTGGAGGAGAACCTAGAGGAGAACGACAGGAGGAGCGACCTGGGCACAGAACGTGGAGGAGATCCTGGAGGAGAACGACAGGAGGGGCCACCTGGGGGCAAAACTTGGAGAACTTGGAGGAGAACGACAGGAGCAGCAATCTGGGCACAGAACGTGGAGGAGAACCTGGAGGAGAAAGACAGGAGGGGCCACCTGGGCGGAGAACTTGGAGAATCTGGAGGAGAACGACAGGAGCGGCAACCTGGGCGCAGAACGTGGAGGAGAACCTGGAGGAGAACGACAGGAGGAGCGACCTGGGCACAGAACTTGGAGGAGAACCTGGAGGAGAACGACAGGAGGAGCAACCTGGGGGAAGAACTTGGAGGAGAACCTGGAGGAGAACGACAAGAGGAGTGATCTGGGCACAGAACGTGGAGGAGAACCTGGAGGAGAATGACAGGAGCGGCAACCTGGGCGCAGAACATGGAGGAGAACCTGGAGGAGAACGACAGGAGGAGCGACCTGGGCACAGAACTTGGGGGAGAACCTGGAGGAGAACGACAGGAGGAGCAAGCTGGGCGCAGAACGTGGAGGAGAACCTGGAGGAGAACGAAAGGAGGAGCCACCTGGGGGCAGAACTTGGAGGAGAACCTGGAGGAGAACGACAGGAGGAGCAACCTGGGCACAGAACGTGGAGGAGAACCTGGAGGAGAACGACAGGAGGAGCCACCTGGGGGCAGAACTTGGAGGAGATCCTGGAGAATGACAGGAGGGGCCACCTGGGCGGAGAACTTGGAGAACCTGGAGGAGAACGACAGGAGGAGCGACCTGGGCGGAGAACCTGGCGGAGAACAACAGGAGGGGCCACCTGTGCGCAGACCCTGGAGGAGAACCTGCAGGAGAACGACAGGAGGAGCGACCTGGGCACAGAACGTGGAGGAGAACCTGGAGGAGAACCTGGAGGAGAACGAAAGGAGGAGCGACCTGGGCACAAAACGTGGAGGAGAACCAGGAAGAGAACGACAGAAGGGCCCACCTGGGCGGAGAACTTGGAGAACCTGGAGGAGAACGACAGGAGGAGCGACCTGGGTGGAGAACCTGGCGGAGAACGAAAGGAGGGGCCACCTGGGCACAGAACGTTGAGGAAAACCTGGAGGAGAAAGACAGGAGGAGCCACCTGGGGGCAGAACTTGGAGGAGATCCTGGAGAACGACAGGAGGGGCCACCTGGGCGGAGAACTTGGAGAACCTGGAGGAGAACGACAGGAGGAGCGACCTGGCCAGAGAAGGTGGAGGAGAACGATAGGAGGGGCAACCTGTGCGCGGCATCTGGAGGAGAACCTGGAGGAGAACGACAAGAGGAGCGTCCTGGACACAGAATGTGGAGGAGATCCTGGAGGAGAACGACAGGAGTGGCAACCTGGGCGGAGAACTTGGCAGAGAACAACAGGAGGGGCCACCTGGGCACAGAACTTTGAGGAGAACATGGAGGAGAACGACAGGAGCAGCAACCTGGGCACAGAACATGGAGGAGATCCTGGAGGAGAACGACAGGAGGAGCGACCTGGGCGGAGAACCTGGCAGAGAACGACAGGAGGGGCCACCTGGGCACAGAACTTGGAGCAGAACCTGGAGGAGAACTACAGGAGGAGCGACCTGGGCACAGAACGTGGAGGAGAACATGGAGGAGAACCTGGAGGAGAACGAAAGGAGGAGCGACCTGGGCACAGAACGTGGAGGAGAACCAGGAAGAGAACGACAGGAGGGGCCACCTCGGGGCAGAACTTGGAGGAGATCCTGGAGAACGACAGGAGGAGCAATCTGGGCACAGAACGTGGAGGAGAACCTGGAGGAGAACGACAGGAGGGGCCACCTGGGCGGAGAACGTGGAGGTGAACGATAGGAGGGGCAACCTGTGCGCAGCATCTGGAGGAGAACCTGGAGGAGATCGACAGGAGGAGCGACCTGGACACAGAACGTGGAGGAGAACCTGGAGGAGAACGACAGGAGGAGCAACCTGGGCGCAGAACGTGGAGGAGAACCTGGAGGAGAGCGACAGGAGGAGCCACCTGGGGGCAGAACTTGGAGGAGAACCTGGAGGAGAACGACAAGAGGAGCAATCTGGGCACAGAACGTGGAGGAGAACCTAGAGAAGAACGACAGGAGGGGCCACCTGGGCGGAGAACTTGGAGAACCTGGAGGAGAACGACAGGAGCGGCAACCTGGGCGCAGAAGGTGGAGGAGAACCTGGAGGAGAACGACAGGAGGAGCGACCTGGGCACAGAACTTGGAGGAGAACCTGGAGGAGAACGACAGGAGGGGCCACCTGGGCGGAGAACTTGGAGAACCTGGAGGAGAACGACAGGAGGAGCGACCTGGGCACAGAACGTGGAGGAGAACCAGGAAGAGAACGACAGGAGGGGCCACCTCGGGGCAGAACTTGGAGGAGATCCTGGAGAACGACAGGAGGGGCCACCTGGGCGGAGAACTTGGAGAACCTGGAGGAGAACGACAGGAGGAGTGGCCTGGGCGGAGAACCTGGCGGAGAACAACAGGAGGGGCCACCTGGGCACAGAACTTGAAGGAGAATCTGGAGGAGAACGACAGGAGGAGCAACCTGGGCAAAGAACGTGGAGGAAAACCTGGAGGAGAACAACAGGAGGAGCCACCTGGGGCCAGAACTTGGAGGAGAACCTGGAGGAGAACGACAGGACGAGCGACCTGGGCACAGAACGTGGAGGAGAACCTGGAGGAGAACGACGGGAGGAGCGACCTGGGCACAGAACATGGAAGTGAACCTGGAGGAGAACGACAGGAGGGGCCATCTCGGGGCAGAACTTGGAGGAGATCCTGGAGAACGACAGGAGGGGCCACCTGGGCGGAGAACTTGGAGAACCTGCAGGAGAACGACAGGAGGAGCGACCTGGGCGGAGAACGTGGAGGAGAACGATAGGAGGGGCAACCTGTGCCCAGCATCTGGAGGAGAACCTGGAGGAGAACGACAGGAGGAGCGACCTGGGCACAGAACGTGGAGGAGATCGTGGAGGAGAACGACAGGAGGGGCCACCTGGGCGGAGAACCTGGTGGAGAACGACAGGAGGGGCCACCTGGGCACAGAACTTGGAGGAGAACCTGGAGGAGAACGACAGGAGGAGCAACCTGGGCGCAGAACGTGGAGGAGAACCTGGAGGAGAACGACAGGAGGAGCCACCTGGGGGCAGAACTTGGAGGAGAACCTGGAGGAGAACGACAGGAGGAGTGACCTCGGCACAGAACGTGGAGGAGAACCTGGAGGAGAACGACAGGAGGAGCGACCTGGGCACAGAACGTGGAGGAGAACCAGGAAGAGAACGACAGGAGGGGCCAACTTGGGGCAGAACTTGGAGGAGATCCTGGAGAACGACAGGAGGGGCCACCTGGGCGGAGAACTTGGAGAACCTGGAGAAGAAAAACAGGAGGAGCGACCTGGGCGGAGAACGTGGAGGAGAACGATAGGAGGGGCAACCTGTGCACAGCATCTGGAGGAGGACCTGGAGGAGAACGACAGGAGGAGCGACCTGGTCACAGAACGTGGAGGAGATCCTGGAGGAGAACGACAGGAGGGGCCACCTGGGCGGAGAAACTGGAGAACCTGGAGGAGACCGACAGGAGCAGCAACCTGGGCACAGAACGTGGAGGAGATCCTGGAGGAGAACGACAGGAGGAGCGACCTGGGCGGAGAACTTGGAGAACCTGGAGGAGAACGACAGGAGGAGCGACCTGGGCGGAGAACCTGGCAGAGAACGACAGGAGAGGCCACCTGGGCACAGAACTTGGAGGAGAACCTGGAGGAGAACGACAGGAGGAGCGACCTGGGCACAGAACGTGGAGGAGAACATGGAGGAGAACCTAGAGGAGAAGGAAAGGAGGAGCGACCTGGGCACAGAACGTGGAGGAGAACCAGGAAGAGAAAGACAGGAGGGGCCACCTCGGGGCAGAACTTGGAGGAGATCCTGGAGAACGACAGGAGGGGCCACCTGGGCGGAGAACTTGGAGAACCTGGAGGAGAACGACAGGAGGAGCGACCTGGGCGGAGAACGTGGAGGAGAACGATAGGAGGGGCAACCTGTGCGCAGCATCTGTAGGAGAACCTGGAGAAGAAAGACAGGAGGAGCAACCTGGGCACAGAACGTGGAGGAGATCGTGGAGAATGACAGGAGGGGCCACCTGGGCGGAGAACTTGGAGAACCTGGAGGAGAACGACAGGAGGAGCAACCTGGGCGGAGAACCTGGCGGAGAACGAAAGGAGGGGCCACCTGGGCACAGAACTTGGAGGAGAACCTGGAGGAGAACGACAGGAGGAGCAACCTGGGCGCAGAACGTGGAGGAGAACCTGGAGAAGAATGACAGGAGCCACCTGGGGGCAGAACTTGGAGGAGAACTTGGAGGAGAACCTGGAGGAGAACGACAGGAGGAGCGACCTGGGCACAGAACGTGAAGGAGAACCTGGAGGAGAATGACAGGAGGAGCGACCTGGGCACAGAACTTGGAGGAGATCCTGGAGAACGACAGGAGGGGCAACCTGGGCGGAGAACTTGGAGAACCTGGAGGAGAACGACAGGAGGAGCGACCTGGGCACAGAACGTGGAGGAGAACCAGGAAGAGAACGACAGGAGGGGCCACCTCGGGGCAGAACTTGGAGGAGATCCTGGAGGAGAACGACAGGAGGGGCCACCTGGGCGGAGAACTTGGAGAACCTGGAGAAGAACGACAGGAGGAGCGACCTGGGCGGAGAACCTGGCGGAGAACAACAGGAGGAGCCACCTGGGGGCAGAACTTGGAGGAGAACGACAGGACGAGCGACCTAGGCACAGAACATGGAGGAGAACCTGGAGGAGAACGACAGGAGGGGCCACCTGGGCGAAGAACTTGGAGAACCTGGAGGAGAACGACAGGAGGAGCGACCTGGGTGGAGAACCTGGCGGAGAACAACAGGAGGGGCAACCTGGGCACAGAACGTGGAGGAAAACCTGGAGGAGAACGACAGGAGGAGCCACCTGGGGGCAGAACTTGGAGGAGATCCTGGAGAACGACAGGAGGGGCCACCTGGGCGGAGAACTTGGAGAACCTGGAGGAGAACGACAGGAGGAGCGACCTGGGCGGAGAACGTGGAGGAGAACGATAGGAGGGGCAACATGTGCGCAGCATCTGGAGGAGAACCTGGAGGAGAACGACAGGAGGAGCGACCTGGGCGGAGAACCTGGCAGAGAACGAAAGGAGGGGCCACCTGGGCACAGAACTTGGAGGAGAACCTGGAGGAGAACGAAAGGAGGAGCGACCTGGGCACAGAACTTGGAGGAGAACCAGGAAGAGAACGACAGGAGGGGCCACCTGGGCGGAGAACTTGGAGAACCTGGCGGAGAACAAAAGGAGGGGCCACCTGTGCACAGATCCTGGAGGAGAACCTGCAGGAGAACGACAGGAGGAGAACAATAGAAGGGGCAACCTGTGCGCAGCATCTGGAGGAGAACCTAGAGGAGAACGACAGGAGGAGCGACCTGGGCACAGAACGTGGAGGAGATCCTGGAGGAGAACGACAGGAGGGGCCACCTGGGGGCAGAACTTGGAGAACTTGGAGGAGAACGACAGGAGCAGCAATCTGGGCACAGAACGTGGAGGAGAATCTGGAGGAGAACGATAGGAGCGGCAACCTGGGCGCAGAACGTGGAGGAGAACCTGGAGGAGAACGACAGGAGGAGCGACATGGGCACAGAACTTGGAGGAGAACCTGGAGGAGAACGACAGGAGGAGCAACCTGGGGGAAGAACTTGGAGGAGAACCTGGAGGAGAACGACAAGAGGAGCAATCTGGGCACAGAACGTGGAGGAGAACCTGGAGGAGAATGACAGGAGCGGCAACCTGGGCGCAGAACATGGAGGAGAACCTGGAGGAGAACGACAGGAGGAGCGACCTGGGCACAGAACTTGGAGGAGAACCTGGAGGAGAACGACAGGAGGAGCAACCTGGGCGCAGAACGTGGAGGAGAACCTGGAGGAGAACGACAGGAGGAGCCACCTGGGGGCAGAACTTGGAGGATAACCTGGAGGAGAACGACAGGAGGAGCAACCTGGGCACAGAACGTGGAGGAGAACCTGGAGGAGAACGACAGGAGGAGCCACCTGGGGGCAGAACTTGGAGGAGATCCTGGAGAATGACAGGAGGGGCCACCTGTGCGCAGATCCTGGAGGAGAACCTGCAGGAGAACGACAGGAGGAGCGACCTGGGCACAGAACGTGGAGGAGAACCTGGAGAAGAACCTGGAGGAGAACGAAAGGAGGAGCGACCTGGGCACAAAACGTGGAGGAGAACCAGGAAGAGAACGACAGAAGGGGCCACCTGGGCGGAGAACTTGGAGAACTTGGAGGAGAACGACAGGAGGAGCAACCTGGGCACAGAACGTGGAGGAGAACCTGGAGGAGAACGACAGGAGGAGCGTCCTGGGCACAGAACATGGAGGAGAACCTGGAGGAGAACGACAGGAGGGGCCATCTCGGGGCAGAACTTGGAGGAGATCCTGGAGGAGAACGACAGGAGGGGCCACCTGGGCGGAGAATTTGGAGAACCTGGAGGAGAACGACAGGAGGAGCGACCTGGGTGGAGAACCTGGCGGAGAACGACAGGAGGGGCCACCTGGGCACAGAACGTGGAGGAAAACCTGGAGGAGAACGACAGGAGGAGCCACCTGGGGGCAGAACTTGGAGGAGATCCTGGAGAACGACAGGAGGGGCCACCTGGGCGGAGAACTTGGAGAACCTGGAGGAGAACGACAGGAGGAGCGACCTGGGCACAGAACGTGGAGGAGAACGATAGGAGGGGCAACCTGTGCGCAGCATCTGGAGGAGAACCTGGAGGAGAACGACAGGAGGAGCGTCCTGGACACAGAACGTGGAGGAGATCCTGGAGGAAAACGACAGGAGTGGCAACCTGGGCGGAGAACTTGGAGAACCTGGAGGAGAACGACAGGAGGAGCGACCTGGGCGGAGAACCTGGCAGAGAACAAAAGGAGGGGCCACCTGGGCACAGAACTTTGAGGAGAACATGGAGGAGAACGACAGGAGCAGCAACCTGGGCACAGAACATGGAGGAGATCCTGGAGGAGAACGACAGGAGGAGCGACCTGGGCGGAGAACCTGGCAGAGAACGACAGGAGGGGCCACCTGGGCACAGAACTTGGAGCAGAACCTGGAAAAGAACTACAGGAGGAGCGACCTGGGCACAGAACGTGGAGGAGAACATGGAGGAGAACCTGGAGGAGAACGAAAGGAGGAGCAACCTGGGCACAGAACGTGGAGGAGAACCAGGAAGAGAACGACAGGAGGGGCCACCTCGGGGCAGAACTTGGAGGAGATCCTGGAGAACGACAGGAGGAGCAATCTGGGCACAGAACGTGGAGGGGAACCTGGAGGAGAACGACAGGAGGGGCCACCTGGGCGGAGAACGTGGAGGTGAACGATAGGAGGGGCAACCTGTGCGCAGCATCTGGAGGAGAACCTGCAGGAGATCGACAGGAGGAGCGACCTGGACACAGAACGTGGAGGAGAACCTGGAGGAGAACGACAGGAGGAGCAACCTGGGAGCAGAACGTGGAGGAGAACCTGGAGCAGAGCGACAGGAGGAGCCACCTGGGGGCAGAACTTGGAGGAGAACCTGGAGGAGAACGACAAGAGGAGCAATCTGGGCACAGAACGTGGAGGAGAACCTGGAGGAGAACGACAGGAGGGGCCACCTGGGCGGAGAACTTGGAGAACCTGGAGGAGAACGACAGGAGCGGCAACCGGGGCACAGAAGGTGGAGGAGAACCTGGAGGAGAACGACAGGAGGAGCGACCTGGGCACAGAACTTGGAGGAGAACCTGGAGGAGAACGACAGGAGGAGCAACCTGGGCGCAAAACGTGGAGGAGAACCTGGAGGAGAACGACAGGAGGAGCCACCTGGGGGCAGAACTTGGAGGAGAACCTGGAGGAGAACCTGGAGGAGAACGAAAGGAGGAGCGACCTGGGCACAGAACGTGGAGGAGAACCAGGAAGAGAACGACAGGAGGGGCCACCTCGGGGCAGAACTTGGTAGAGATCCTGGAGGAGAACGACAGGAGGGGCCACCTGGGCGGAGAACTTGGAGAACCTGGAGGAGAACGACAGGAGGAGCGATGTGGGTGGAGAACCTGGCGGAGAACGACAGGAGGGGCCAACTGGGCACAGAACTTGGAGGAGAACCTGGAGGAGAACGAAAGGAGGAGCAACCTGTGCGCAGAACGTGGAGGAGAACCTGGAGGAGAACGACAGGAGGAGCGACCTGGGCACAGAACGTGGAGGAGAACCTGGAGGAGAACGACAGGAGGAGCGACCTGGGCACAGAACTTGGAGGAGAACCTGGAGGAGAACGACAGGAGTGGCCACCGGTGCGGAGAACTTGGAGAACCTGGAGGAGAACGACAGGAGGAGCAACCTGGGCTGAGAACCTGGCGGAGAACAACAGGAGGGGCCACCTGGGCACAGAACTTGGAGGAGAACCTGGAAGAGAACGACAGGAGGAGCAACCTGGGCACAGAACGTGGAGGAGAACCTGGAGGAGAACGACAGGAGGAGCCAGCTGGGGGTAGAACTTGGAGAACCTAGAGGAGAACGACAGGAGGAGCCACCTGGGGGTAGAACTTGGAGAACCTGGAGGAGAACGACAGGAGGAGCCACCTGGGGGCAGAACGACAGGAGGGGCCACCTGGGCGGAGAACTTGGAGAACCTGGAGGAGAACGACAGGAGGAGCAATCTGGGCGCAGAACGTGGAGGAGAACCTGGAGGAGAACGACAGGAGGAGCCACCTGGGGGCAGAACTTGGAGGAGATCCTGGAGAACGACAGGAGGGGCCACCTGGGCGGAGAACTTGGAGAACCTGGAGGAGAACGACAGGAGGAGCGACCTGGGCGGAGAATGTGGAGGAGAACGATAGGAGGGGCAACCTGTGCGCAGCATCTGGAGGAGAACCTGGAGGAGAACGACAGGAGGAGCGACCTGGGCACAGAACATGGAGGAGATCCTGGAGGAGAACGACAGGAGGAGCAACCTGGGCGCAGAACGTGGAGCAGAACCTGGAGGAGAACGACAGGAGGAGCCACCTGGGCACAGAACGTGGTGGAGAACCTGGAGGAGAACGACAGGAGGAGCCACCTGGGGGCAGAACTTGGAGGAGATCCTGGAGAACGACAGGAGGGGCCACCTGGGCGGAGAACTTGGAGAACCTGGAGCAGAACGACAGGAGGAGCGACCTGGGCCGAGAACGTGGAGGAGAACGATAGGAGGGGCAACCTGTACGCAGCATCTGGAGCAGAACCTGGAGGAGAACGACAGGAGGAGCGACCTGGGCACAGAACGTGGAGGAGATCCTGGAGGAGAACGACGGGAGGGGCCACCTGGGCGGAAAACTTGGAGAACCTGGAGGAGAACGACAGGAGGAGCGACCTGGGCGGAGAACCTGGCAGAGAACAACAGGAGGGGCCACCTGGGCACAGAACTTGGAGGAGAACCTGGAGGAGAACGACAGGAGGAGCGACCTGGGCACAGAACGTGGAGGAGAACCTGGAGGAGAACCTGGAGGAGAACGAAAGGAGGAGCGACCTGGGCACAGAACGTGGAGGAGAACCAGGAAGAGAACGACAGGAGGGGCCACCTCGGGGCAGAACTTGGTAGAGATCCTGGAGGAGAACGACAGGAGGGGCAACCTGGGCGGAGAACTTGGAGAACCTGGAGGAGAACGACAGGAGGAGCGATGTGGGCGGAGAACCTGGCGGAGAACGACAGGAGGGGCCAACTGGGCACAGAACTTGGAGGAGAACCTGGAGGAGAACGAAAGGAGGAGCAACCTGTGCGCAGAACGTGGAGGAGAACCTGGAGGAGAACGACAGGAGGAGCAACCTGGGGGCAGAACTTGGAGGAGAACCTGGAGGAGAACGACAGGAGGAGCGACCTGGGCACAGAACGTGGAGGAGAACCTGGAGGAGAACGACAGGAGGAGCGACCTGGGCACAGAACTTGGAGGAGAACCTGGAGGAGAACGACAGGAGTGGCCACCGGTGCGGAGAACTTGGAGAACCTGGAGGAGAACGACAGGAGGAGCAACCTGGGCTGAGAACCTGGCGGAGAACAACAGGAGGGGCCACCTGGGCACAGAACTTGGAGGAGAACCTGGAAGAGAACGACAGGAGGAGCAACCTGGGCACAGAACGTGGAGGAGAACCTGGAGGAGAATGACAGGAGGAGCCAGCTGGGGGTAGAACTTGGAGAACCTAGAGGAGAACGACAGGAGGAGCCACCTGGGGGTAGAACTTGGAGAACCTGGAGGAGAACGACAGGAGGAGCCACCTGGGGGCAGAACGACAGGAGGGGCCACCTGGGCGGAGAACTTGGAGAACCTGGAGGAGAACGACAGGAGGAGCAATCTGGGCGCAGAACGTGGAGGAGAACCTGGAGGAGAACGACAGGAGGAGCCACCTGGGGGCAGAACTTGGAGGAGATCCTGGAGAACGACAGGAGGGGCCACCTGGGCGGAGAACTTGGAGAACCTGGAGGAGAACGACAGGAGGAGCGACCTGGGCGGAGAATGTGGAGGAGAACGATAGGAGGGGCAACCTGTGCGCAGCATCTGGAGGAGAACCTGGAGGAGAACGACAGGAGGAGCGACCTGGGCACAGAACATGGAGGAGATCCTGGAGGAGAACGACAGGAGGAGCCACCTGGGGGCAGAACTTGGAGGAGAACCTGGAGGACAACGACAGGAGGAGCGACCTGGGCACAGAACGTGGAGGAGATCCTGAAGGGGAACGACAGGAGGGGCCACCTGGGCGGAGAACTTGGAGAACCTGGAGAAGAACGACAGGAGGAGCGACCTGGGCGGAGAACCTGGAGGAGAACGATAGGAGAGGATACTTGTGTGCAGCATCTGGAGGAGAACCTGGAGGAGAACGACAGGAGGAGCCACCTGGGCACAGAACGTGGAGGAGATCCTGGAGGAGAACGACAGGAGGGGCCACCTGGGGGCAGAACTTGGAGAACTTGGAGGAGAACGACAGGAGCAGCAATCTGGGCACAGAACGTGGAGGAGAACCTGGAGGAGAACGACAGGAGGGGCCACCTGGGCGGAGAACTTGGAGAACCTGGAGGAGAACGACAGGAGTGGCAACCTGGGCGCAGAAGGTGGAGGAGAACCTGGAGGAGAACGACAGGAGGAGCGACCTGGGCACAGAACTTGGAGGAGAACCTGGAGGAGAACGACAGGAGGGGCAACCTGGGCGGAGAACTTGGAGAACCTGGAGGAGAACGACAGGAGGAGCGACCTGGGCGGAGAACGTGGAGGAGAACGATAGGAGGGGCAACCTGTGCGCAGCATCTGTAGGAAAACCTGGAGAAGAAAGACAGGAGGAGCAACCTGGGCACAGAACGTGGAGGAGATCGTGGAGAATGACAGGAGGGGCCACCTGGGCGGAGAACTTGGAGAACCTGGAGGAGAACGACAGGAGGAGCAACCTGGGCGGAGAACCTGGCGGAGAGCGAAAGGAGGGGCCACCTGGGCACAGAACTTGGAGGAGAACCTGGAGGAGAACGACAGGAGGAGCAACCTGGGCGCAGAACGTGGAGGAGAACCTGGAGAAGAATGACAGGAGCCACCTGGGGGCAGAACTTGGAGGAGAACTTGGAGGAGAACCTGGAGGAGAACGACAGGAGGAGCGACCTGGGCACAGAACGTGAAGGAGAACCTGGAGGAGAATGACAGGAGGAGCGACCTGGGCACAGAACTTGGAGGAGATCCTGGAGAACGACAGGAGGGGCAACCTGGGCGGAGAACTTGGAGAACCTGGAGGAGAACGACAGGAGGGGCCACCTCGGGGCAGAACTTGGAGGAGATCCTGGAGGAGAACGACAGGAGGGGCCACCTGGGCGGAGAACTTGGAGAACCTGGAGAAGAACGACAGGAGGAGCGACCTGGGCGGAGAACCTGGCGGAGAACAACAGGAGGAGCCACCTGGGGGCAGAACTTGGAGGAGAACGACAGGACGAGCGACCTGGGCACAGAACATGGAGGAGAACCTGGAGGAGAACGACAGGAGGGGCCACCTGGGCGAAGAACTTGGAGAACCTGGAGGAGAACGACAGGAGGAGCGACCTGGGTGGAGAACCTGGCGGAGAACAACAGGAGGGGCAACCTGGGCACAGAACGTGGAGGAAAACCTGGAGGAGAACGACAGGAGGAGCCACCTGGGGGCAGAACTTGGAGGAGATCCTGGAGAACGACAGGAGGGGCCACCTGGGGGCAGAACGACAGGAGGGGCCACCTGGGCGGAGAACTTGGAGAACCTGGAGGAGAACGACAGGAGGAGCAATCTGGGCGCAGAACGTGGAGGAGAACCTGGAGGAGAACGACAGGAGGAGCCACCTGGGGGCAGAACTTGGAGGAGATCCTGGAGAACGACAGGAGGGGCCACCTGGGCGGAGAACTTGGAGAACCTGGAGGAGAACGACAGGAGGAGCGACCTGGGCGGAGAATGTGGAGGAGAACGATAGGAGGGGCAACCTGTGCGCAGCATCTGGAGGAGAACCTGGAGGAGAACGACAGGAGGAGCGACCTGGGCACAGAACATGGAGGAGATCCTGGAGGAGAACGACAGGAGGAGCCACCTGGGGGCAGAACTTGGAGGAGAACCTGGAGGACAACGACAGGAGGAGCGACCTGGGCACAGAACGTGGAGGAGATCCTGAAGGGGAACGACAGGAGGGGCCACCTGGGCGGAGAACTTGGAGAACCTGGAGAAGAACGACAGGAGGAGCGACCTGGGCGGAGAACCTGGAGGAGAACGATAGGAGAGGATACTTGTGTGCAGCATCTGGAGGAGAACCTGGAGGAGAACGACAGGAGGAGCGACCTGGGCACAGAACGTGGAGGAGATCCTGGAGGAGAACGACAGGAGGGGCCACCTGGGGGCAGAACTTGGAGAACTTGGAGGAGAACGACAGGAGCAGCAATCTGGGCAAAGAACGTGGAGGAGAACCTGGCGGAGAACAACAGGAGGAGCCACCTGGGGGCAGAACTTGGAGGAGAACGACAGGACGAGCGACCTGGGCACAGAACATGGAGGAGAACCTGGAGGAGAACGACAGGAGGGGCCACCTGGGCGAAGAACTTGGAGAACCTGGAGGAGAACGACAGGAGGAGCGACCTGGGTGGAGAACCTGGCGGAGAACAACAGGAGGGGCAACCTGGGCACAGAACGTGGAGGAAAACCTGGAGGAGAACGACAGGAGGAGCCACCTGGGGGCAGAACTTGGAGGAGATCCTGGAGAACGACAGGAGGGGCCACCTGGGGGCAGAACGACAGGAGGGGCCACCTGGGCGGAGAACTTGGAGAACCTGGAGGAGAACGACAGGAGGAGCAATCTGGGCGCAGAACGTGGAGGAGAACCTGGAGTAGAACGACAGGAGGAGCCACCTCGGGGCAGAACTTGGAGGAGATCCTGGAGGAGAACGACAGGAGGGGCCACCTGGGGGCAGAACTTGGAGAACTTGGAGGAGAACGACAGGAGCAGCAATCTGGGCACAGAACGTGGAGGAGAACCTGGAGGAGAACGACAGGAGGGGCCACCTGGGCGGAGAACTTGGAGAACCTGGAGGAGAACGACAGGAGCGGCAACCTGGGCGCAGAAGGTGGAGGAGAACCTGGAGGAGAACGACAGGAGGAGCGACCTGGGCACAGAACTTGGAGGAGAACCTGGAGGAGAACGACAGGAGGGGCAACCTGGGCGGAGAACTTGGAGAACCTGGAGGAGAACGACAGGAGGAGCGACCTGGGCGGAGAACGTGGAGGAGAACCAGGAAGAGAACGACAGGAGGGGCCACCTCGGGGCAGAACTTGGAGGAGATCCTGGAGGAGAACGACAGGAGGGGCCACCTGGGCGGAGAACTTGGAGAACCTGGAGAAGAACGACAGGAGGAGCGACCTGGGCGGAGAACCTGGCGGAGAACAACAGGAGGAGCCACCTGGGGGCAGAACTTGGAGGAGAACGACAGGACGAGCGACCTGGGCACAGAACATGGAGGAGAACCTGGAGGAGAACGACAGGAGGGGCCACCTGGGCGAAGAACTTGGAGAACCTGGAGGAGAACGACAGGAGGAGCGACCTGGGTGGAGAACCTGGCGGAGAACAACAGGAGGGGCAACCTGGGCACAGAACGTGGAGGAAAACCTGGAGGAGAACGACAGGAGGAGCCACCTGGGGGCAGAACTTGGAGGAGATCCTGGAGAACGACAGGAGGGGCCACCTGGGGGCAGAACGACAGGAGGGGCCACCTGGGCGGAGAACTTGGAGAACCTGGAGGAGAACGACAGGAGGAGCAATCTGGGCGCAGAACGTGGAGGAGAACCTGGAGGAGAACGACAGGAGGAGCCACCTGGGGGCAGAACTTGGAGGAGATCCTGGAGAACGACAGGAGGGGCCACCTGGGCGGAGAACTTGGAGAACCTGGAGGAGAACGACAGGAGGAGCGACCTGGGCGGAGAATGTGGAGGAGAACGATAGGAGGGGCAACCTGTGCGCAGCATCTGGAGGAGAACCTGGAGGAGAACGACAGGAGGAGCGACCTGGGCACAGAACATGGAGGAGATCCTGGAGGAGAACGACAGGAGGAGCCACCTGGGGGCAGAACTTGGAGGAGAACCTGGAGGACAACGACAGGAGGAGCGACCTGGGCACAGAACGTGGAGGAGATCCTGAAGGGGAACGACAGGAGGGGCCACCTGGGCGGAGAACTTGGAGAACCTGGAGAAGAAGGACAGGAGGAGCGACCTGGGCGGAGAACCTGGAGGAGAACGATAGGAGAGGATACTTGTGTGCAGCATCTGGAGGAGAACCTGGAGGAGAACGACAGGAGGAGCGACCTGGGCACAGAACGTGGAGGAGATCCTGGAGGAGAACGACAGGAGGGGCCACCTGGGGGCAGAACTTGGAGAACTTGGAGGAGAACGACAGGAGCAGCAATCTGGGCACAGAACGTGGAGGAGAACCTGGCGGAGAACAACAGGAGGAGCCACCTGGGGGCAGAACTTGGAGGAGAACGACAGGACGAGCGACCTGGGCACAGAACATGGAGGAGAACCTGGAGGAGAACGACAGGAGGGGCCACCTGGGCGAAGAACTTGGAGAACCTGGAGGAGAACGACAGGAGGAGCGACCTGGGTAGAGAACCTGGCGGAGAACAACAGGAGGGGCAACCTGGGCACAGAACGTGGAGGAAAACCTGGAGGAGAACGACAGGAGGAGCCACCTGGGGGCAGAACTTGGAGGAGATCCTGGAGAACGACAGGAGGGGCCACCTGGGGGCAGAACGACAGGAGGGGCCACCTGGGCGGAGAACTTGGAGAACCTGGAGGAGAACGACAGGAGGAGCAATCTGGGCGCAGAACGTGGAGGAGAACCTGGAGGAGAACGACAGGAGGAGCCACCTGGGGGCAGAACTTGGAGGAGATCCTGGAGAACGACAGGAGGGGCCACCTGGGCGGAGAACTTGGAGAACCTGGAGGAGAACGACAGGAGGAGCGACCTGGGCGGAGAATGTGGAGGAGAACGACAGGAGGGGCCACCTGGGCGGAAAACTTGGAGAACCTGGAGGAGAACGACAGGAGGAGCGACCTGGGCGGAGAACCTGGCAGAGAACAACAGGAGGGGCCACCTGGGCACAGAACTTGGAGGAGAACCTGGAGGAGAACGACAGGAGGAGCGACCTGGGCACAGAACGTGGAGGAGAACCTGGAGGAGAACCTGGAGGAGAACGAAAGGAGGAGCGACCTGGGCACAGAACGTGGAGGAGAACCAGGAAGAGAACGACAGGAGGGGCCACCTCGGGGCAGAACTTGGTAGAGATCCTGGAGGAGAACGACAGGAGGGGCAACCTGGGCGGAGAACTTGGAGAACCTGGAGGAGAACGACAGGAGGAGCGATGTGGGCGGAGAACCTGGCGGAGAACGACAGGAGGGGCCAACTGGGCACAGAACTTGGAGGAGAACCTGGAGGAGAACGAAAGGAGGAGCAACCTGTGCGCAGAACGTGGAGGAGAACCTGGAGGAGAACGACAGGAGGAGCAACCTGGGGGCAGAACTTGGAGGAGAACCTGGAGGAGAACGACAGGAGGAGCGACCTGGGCACAGAACGTGGAGGAGAACCTGGAGGAGAACGACAGGAGGAGCGACCTGGGCACAGAACTTGGAGGAGAACCTGGAGGAGAACGACAGGAGTGGCCACCGGTGCGGAGAACTTGGAGAACCTGGAGGAGAACGACAGGAGGAGCAACCTGGGCTGAGAACCTGGCGGAGAACAACAGGAGGGGCCACCTGGGCACAGAACTTGGAGGAGAACCTGGAAGAGAACGACAGGAGGAGCAACCTGGGCACAGAACGTGGAGGAGAACCTGGAGGAGAACGACAGGAGGAGCCAGCTGGGGGTAGAACTTGGAGAACCTAGAGGAGAACGACAGGAGGAGCCACCTGGGGGTAGAACTTGGAGAACCTGGAGGAGAACGACAGGAGGAGCCACCTGGGGGCAGAACGACAGGAGGGGCCACCTGGGCGGAGAACTTGGAGAACCTGGAGGAGAACGACAGGAGGAGCAATCTGGGCGCAGAACGTGGAGGAGAACCTGGAGGAGAACGACAGGAGGAGCCACCTGGGGGCAGAACTTGGAGGAGATCCTGGAGAACGACAGGAGGGGCCACCTGGGCGGAGAACTTGGAGAACCTGGAGGAGAACGACAGGAGGAGCGACCTGGGCGGAGAATGTGGAGGAGAACGATAGGAGGGGCAACCTGTGCGCAGCATCTGGAGGAGAACCTGGAGGAGAACGACAGGAGGAGCGACCTGGGCACAGAACATGGAGGAGATCCTGGAGGAGAACGACAGGAGGAGCCACCTGGGGGCAGAACTTGGAGGAGAACCTGGAGGACAACGACAGGAGGAGCGACCTGGGCACAGAACGTGGAGGAGATCCTGAAGGGGAACGACAGGAGGGGCCACCTGGGCGGAGAACTTGGAGAACCTGGAGAAGAACGACAGGAGGAGCGACCTGGGCGGAGAACCTGGAGGAGAACGATAGGAGAGGATACTTGTGTGCAGCATCTGGAGGAGAACCTGGAGGAGAACGACAGGAGGAGCCACCTGGGCACAGAACGTGGAGGAGATCCTGGAGGAGAACGACAGGAGGGGCCACCTGGGGGCAGAACTTGGAGAACTTGGAGGAGAACGACAGGAGCAGCAATCTGGGCACAGAACGTGGAGGAGAACCTGGAGGAGAACGACAGGAGGGGCCACCTGGGCGGAGAACTTGGAGAACCTGGAGGAGAACGACAGGAGTGGCAACCTGGGCGCAGAAGGTGGAGGAGAACCTGGAGGAGAACGACAGGAGGAGCGACCTGGGCACAGAACTTGGAGGAGAACCTGGAGGAGAACGACAGGAGGGGCAACCTGGGCGGAGAACTTGGAGAACCTGGAGGAGAACGACAGGAGGAGCGACCTGGGCGGAGAACGTGGAGGAGAACGATAGGAGGGGCAACCTGTGCGCAGCATCTGTAGGAGAACCTGGAGAAGAAAGACAGGAGGAGCAACCTGGGCACAGAACGTGGAGGAGATCGTGGAGAATGACAGGAGGGGCCACCTGGGCGGAGAACTTGGAGAACCTGGAGGAGAACGACAGGAGGAGCAACCTGGGCGGAGAACCTGGCGGAGAGCGAAAGGAGGGGCCACCTGGGCACAGAACTTGGAGGAGAACCTGGAGGAGAACGACAGGAGGAGCAACCTGGGCGCAGAACGTGGAGGAGAACCTGGAGAAGAATGACAGGAGCCACCTGGGGGCAGAACTTGGAGGAGAACTTGGAGGAGAACCTGGAGGAGAACGACAGGAGGAGCGACCTGGGCACAGAACGTGAAGGAGAACCTGGAGGAGAATGACAGGAGGAGCGACCTGGGCACAGAACTTGGAGGAGATCCTGGAGAACGACAGGAGGGGCAACCTGGGCGGAGAACTTGGAGAACCTGGAGGAGAACGACAGGAGGGGCCACCTCGGGGCAGAACTTGGAGGAGATCCTGGAGGAGAACGACAGGAGGGGCCACCTGGGCGGAGAACTTGGAGAACCTGGAGAAGAACGACAGGAGGAGCGACCTGGGCGGAGAACCTGGCGGAGAACAACAGGAGGAGCCACCTGGGGGCAGAACTTGGAGGAGAACGACAGGACGAGCGACCTGGGCACAGAACATGGAGGAGAACCTGGAGGAGAACGACAGGAGGGGCCACCTGGGCGAAGAACTTGGAGAACCTGGAGGAGAACGACAGGAGGAGCGACCTGGGTGGAGAACCTGGCGGAGAACAACAGGAGGGGCAACCTGGGCACAGAACGTGGAGGAAAACCTGGAGGAGAACGACAGGAGGAGCCACCTGGGGGCAGAACTTGGAGGAGATCCTGGAGAACGACAGGAGGGGCCACCTGGGGGCAGAACGACAGGAGGGGCCACCTGGGCGGAGAACTTGGAGAACCTGGAGGAGAACGACAGGAGGAGCAATCTGGGCGCAGAACGTGGAGGAGAACCTGGAGGAGAACGACAGGAGGAGCCACCTGGGGGCAGAACTTGGAGGAGATCCTGGAGAACGACAGGAGGGGCCACCTGGGCGGAGAACTTGGAGAACCTGGAGGAGAACGACAGGAGGAGCGACCTGGGCGGAGAATGTGGAGGAGAACGATAGGAGGGGCAACCTGTGCGCAGCATCTGGAGGAGAACCTGGAGGAGAACGACAGGAGGAGCGACCTGGGCACAGAACATGGAGGAGATCCTGGAGGAGAACGACAGGAGGAGCCACCTGGGGGCAGAACTTGGAGGAGAACCTGGAGGACAACGACAGGAGGAGCGACCTGGGCACAGAACGTGGAGGAGATCCTGAAGGGGAACGACAGGAGGGGCCACCTGGGCGGAGAACTTGGAGAACCTGGAGAAGAACGACAGGAGGAGCGACCTGGGCGGAGAACCTGGAGGAGAACGATAGGAGAGGATACTTGTGTGCAGCATCTGGAGGAGAACCTGGAGGAGAACGACAGGAGGAGCGACCTGGGCACAGAACGTGGAGGAGATCCTGGAGGAGAACGACAGGAGGGGCCACCTGGGGGCAGAACTTGGAGAACTTGGAGGAGAACGACAGGAGCAGCAATCTGGGCAAAGAACGTGGAGGAGAACCTGGCGGAGAACAACAGGAGGAGCCACCTGGGGGCAGAACTTGGAGGAGAACGACAGGACGAGCGACCTGGGCACAGAACATGGAGGAGAACCTGGAGGAGAACGACAGGAGGGGCCACCTGGGCGAAGAACTTGGAGAACCTGGAGGAGAACGACAGGAGGAGCGACCTGGGTGGAGAACCTGGCGGAGAACAACAGGAGGGGCAACCTGGGCACAGAACGTGGAGGAAAACCTGGAGGAGAACGACAGGAGGAGCCACCTGGGGGCAGAACTTGGAGGAGATCCTGGAGAACGACAGGAGGGGCCACCTGGGGGCAGAACGACAGGAGGGGCCACCTGGGCGGAGAACTTGGAGAACCTGGAGGAGAACGACAGGAGGAGCAATCTGGGCGCAGAACGTGGAGGAGAACCTGGAGTAGAACGACAGGAGGAGCCACCTCGGGGCAGAACTTGGAGGAGATCCTGGAGGAGAACGACAGGAGGGGCCACCTGGGGGCAGAACTTGGAGAACTTGGAGGAGAACGACAGGAGCAGCAATCTGGGCACAGAACGTGGAGGAGAACCTGGAGGAGAACGACAGGAGGGGCCACCTGGGCGGAGAACTTGGAGAACCTGGAGGAGAACGACAGGAGCGGCAACCTGGGCGCAGAAGGTGGAGGAGAACCTGGAGGAGAACGACAGGAGGAGCGACCTGGGCACAGAACTTGGAGGAGAACCTGGAGGAAAACGACAGGAGGGGCAACCTGGGCGGAGAACTTGGAGAACCTGGAGGAGAACGACAGGAGGAGCGACCTGGGCGGAGAACGTGGAGGAGAACCAGGAAGAGAACGACAGGAGGGGCCACCTCGGGGCAGAACTTGGAGGAGATCCTGGAGGAGAACGACAGGAGGGGCCACCTGGGCGGAGAACTTGGAGAACCTGGAGAAGAACGACAGGAGGAGCGACCTGGGCGGAGAACCTGGCGGAGAACAACAGGAGGAGCCACCTGGGGGCAGAACTTGGAGGAGAACGACAGGACGAGCGACCTGGGCACAGAACATGGAGGAGAACCTGGAGGAGAACGACAGGAGGGGCCACCTGGGCGAAGAACTTGGAGAACCTGGAGGAGAACGACAGGAGGAGCGACCTGGGTGGAGAACCTGGCGGAGAACAACAGGAGGGGCAACCTGGGCACAGAACGTGGAGGAAAACCTGGAGGAGAACGACAGGAGGAGCCACCTGGGGGCAGAACTTGGAGGAGATCCTGGAGAACGACAGGAGGGGCCACCTGGAGGAGAACGATAGGAGGGGCAACCTGTGCGCAGCATCTGGAGGAGAACCTGGAGGAGAACGACAGGAGGAGCGACCTGGGCACAGAACATGGAGGAGATCCTGGAGGAGAACGACAAGAGGAGCCACCTGGGGGCAGAACTTGGAGGAGAACCTGGAGGACAACGACAGGAGGAGCGACCTGGGCACAGAACGTGGAGGAGATCCTGAAGGGGAACGACAGGAGGGGCCACCTGGGCGGAGAACTTGGAGAACCTGGAGAAGAACGACAGGAGGAGCGACCTGGGCGGAGAACCTGGAGGAGAACGATAGGAGAGGATACTTGTGTGCAGCATCTGGAGGAGAACCTGGAGGAGAACGACAGGAGGAGCGACCTGGGCACAGAACGTGGAGGAGATCCTGGAGGAGAACGACAGGAGGGGCCACCTGGGGGCAGAACTTGGAGAACTTGGAGGAGAACGACAGGAGCAGCAATCTGGGCACAGAACGTGGAGGAGAACCTGGAGGAGAACGACAGGAGGGGCCACCTGGGCGGAGAACTTGGAGAACCTGGAGGAGAACGACAGGAGCGGCAACCTGGGCGCCGAAGGTGGAGGAGAACCTGGAGGAGAACGACAGGAGGAGCGACCTGGGCACAGAACTTGGAGGAGAACCTGGAGGAGAATGACAGGAGGGGCCACCTGGGCGGAGAACTTGGAGAACCTGGAGGAGAACGACAGGAGGAGCGACCTGGGCACAGAACGTGGAGGAGAACCAGGAAGAGAACGACAGGAGGGGCCACCTCGGGGCAGAACTTGGAGGAGATCCTGGAGAACGACAGGAGGGGCCACCTGGGCGGAGAACTTGGAGAACCTGGAGGAGAACGACAGGAGGAGTGACCTGGGCGGAGAACCTGGCGGAGAACAACAGGAGGGGCTACCTGGGCACAGAACTTGAAGGAGAATCTGGAGGAGAACGACAGGAGGAGCAACCTGGGCAAAGAACGTGGAGGAAAACCTGGAGGAGAACAACAGGAGGAGCCACCTGGGGCCAGAACTTGGAGGAGAACCTGGAGGAGAACGACAGGACGAGCGACCTGGGCACAGAACGTGGAGGAGAACCTGGAGGAGAACGACGGGAGGAGCGACCTGGGCACAGAACATGGAAGTGAACCTGGAGGAGAACGACAGGAGGGGCCATCTCGGGGCAGAACTTGGTGGAGATCCTGGAGAACGACAGGAGGGGCCACCTGGGCGGAGAACTTGGAGAACCTGCAGGAGAACGACAGGAGGAGCGACCTGGGCGGAGAACGTGGAGGAGAACGATAGGAGGGGCAACCTGTGCCCAGCATCTGGAGGAGAACCTGGAGGAGAACGACAGGAGGAGCGACCTGGGCACAGAACGTGGAGGAGATCGTGGAGGAGAACGACAGGAGGGGCCACCTGGGCGGAGAACCTGGCGGAGAACGAGAGGAGGGGCCACCTGGGCACAGAACTTGGAGGAGAACCTGGAGGAGAACGACAGGAGGAGTGACCTCGGCACAGAACGTGGAGGAGAACCTGGAGGAGAACGACAGGAGGAGCGACCTGGGCACAGAACGTGGAGGAGAACCAGGAAGAGAACGACAGGAGGGGCCACCTTGGGGCAGAACTTGGAGGAGATCCTGGAGAACGACAGGAGGGGCCACCTGGGCGGAGAACTTGGAGAACCTGGAGAAGAAAAACAGGAGGAGCGACCTGGGCGGAGAACGTGGAGGAGAACGATAGGAGGGGCAACCTGTGCACAGCATCTGGAGGAGGACCTGGAGGAGAACGACAGGAGGAGCGACCTGGTCACAGAACGTGGAGGAGATCCTGGAGGAGAACGACAGGAGGGGCCACCTGGGCGGAGAAATTGGAGAACCTGGAGGAGACCGACAGGAGCAGCAACCTGGGCACAGAACGTGGAGGAGATCCTGGAGGAGAACGACAGGAGGAGCGACCTGGGCGGAGAACTTGGAGAACCTGGAGGAGAACGACAGGAGGAGCGACCTGGGCGGAGAACCTGGCAGAGAACGACAGGAGAGGCCACCTGGGCACAGAACTTGGAGGAGAACCTGGAGGAGAACGACAGGAGGAGCGACCTGGGCACAGAACGTGGAGGAGAACATGGAGGAGAACCTAGAGGAGAAGGAAAGGAGGAGCGACCTGGGCACAGAACGTGGAGGAGAACCAGGAAGAGAAAGACAGGAGGGGCCACCTCGGGGCAGAACTTGGAGGAGATCCTGGAGAACGACAGGAGGGGCCACCTGGGCGGAGAACTTGGAGAACCTGGAGGAGAACGACAGGAGGAGCGACCTGGGCGGAGAACGTGGAGGAGAACGATAGGAGGGGCAACCTGTGCGCAGCATCTGTAGGAGAACCTGGAGAAGAAAGACAGGAGGAGCAACCTGGGCACAGAACGTGGAGGAGATCGTGGAGAATGACAGGAGGGGCCACCTGGGCGGAGAACTTGGAGAACCTGGAGGAGAACGACAGGAGGAGCAACCTGGGCGGAGAACCTGGCGGAGAACGAAAGGAGGGGCCACCTGGGCACAGAACTTGGAGGAGAACCTGGAGGAGAACGACAGGAGGAGCAACCTGGGCGCAGAACGTGGAGGAGAACCTGGAGAAGAATGACAGGAGCCACCTGGGGGCAGAACTTGGAGGAGAACTTGGGGGAGAACCTGGAGGAGAACGACAGGAGGAGCGACCTGGGCACAGAACGTGAAGGAGAACCTGGAGGAGAATGACAGGAGGAGCGACCTGGGCACAGAACTTGGAGGAGATCCTGGAGAACGACAGGAGGGGCAACCTGGGCGGAGAACTTGGAGAACCTGGAGGAGAACGACAGGAGGAGCGACCTGGGCACAGAACGTGGAGGAGAACCAGGAAGAGAACGACAGGAGGGGCCACCTCGGGGCAGAACTTGGAGGAGATCCTGGAGGAGAACGACAGGAGGGGCCACCTGGGCGGAGAACTTGGAGAACCTGGAGAAGAACGACAGGAGGAGCGACCTGGGCGGAGAACCTGGCGGAGAACAACAGGAGGAGCCACCTGGGGGCAGAACTTGGAGGAGAACGACAGGACGAGCGACCTGGGCACAGAACATGGAGGAGAACCTGGAGGAGAACGACAGGAGGGGCCACCTGGGCGAAGAACTTGGAGAACCTGGAGGAGAACGACAGGAGGAGCGACCTGGGTGGAGAACCTGGCGGAGAACAACAGGAGGGGCAACCTGGGCACAGAACGTGGAGGAAAACCTGGAGGAGAACGACAGGAGGAGCCACCTGGGGGCAGAACTTGGAGGAGATCCTGGAGAACGACAGGAGGGGCCACCTGGGCGGAGATCTTGGAGAACCTGGAGGAGAACGACAGGAGGAGCGACCTGGGCGGAGAACGTGGAGGAGAACGATAGGAGGGGCAACCTGTGCGCAGCATCTGGAGGAGAACCTGGAGGAGAACGACAGGAGGAGCGACCTGGGCGGAGAACCTGGCAGAGAACGAAAGGAGGGGCCACCTGGGCACAGAACTTGGAGGAGAACCTGGAGGAGAACGAAAGGAGGAGCGACCTGGGCAAAGAACGTGGAGGAGAACATGGAGGAGAAACAAGAGGAGAACGAAAGGAGGAGCGACCTGGGCACAGAACTTGGAGGAGAACCAGGAAGAGAACGACAGGAGGGGCCACCTGGGCGGAGAACTTGGAGAACCTGGCGGAGAACAAAAGGAGGGGCCACCTGTGCACAGATCCTGGAGGAGAACCTGCAGGAGAACGACAGGAGGAGAACAATAGAAGGGGCAACCTGTGCGCAGCATCTGGAGGAGAACCTGGAGGAGAACGACAGGAGGAGCGACCTGGTCACAGAACTTGGAGGAGAACCTGGAGGAGAATGACAGGAGGGGCCACCGGGGCGGAGAACTTGGAGAACCTGGAGGAGAACGACAGGAGGAGCCACCTGGGGATAGAACTTGGAGAACCTGGAGGAGAACGACAGGAGGAGCCACCTGGGGGCAGAACGACAGGAGGGGCGACCTGGGCGGAGAACTTGGAGAACCTGGAGGAGAACGACAGGAGGAGCAACCTGGGCGCAGAACGTGGAGGAGAACCTGGAGGAGAACGACAGGAGGAGCCACCTGGGGGCAGAACTTGGAGGAGATCCTGGAGAACGACAGGAGGGGCCACCTGGGCGGAGAACTTGGAGAACCTGGAGGAGAATGACAGGAGGAGCGACCTGGGCGGAGAACCTGGTGGAGAACAACAGGAGGGGCGACCCGTGCGCAGAACCTGGAGGAGAACGACAGGAGGGGCCACCCGGGGGCAGAACTTGGAGGAGAACCTGGAGGAGAACGACAGGAGGAGCAACCTGGGCACAGAACGTGGAGGAGAACGATAGGAAGGGCCACCTGTGCGCAGCATCTGGAGGAGAACCTGGAGGAGAACGACAGGAGGAGCGACCTGGGCGGAGAACCTGGCGGAGAACAACAGGAGGGGCGACCCGTGCGCAGAAACTGGAGAAGAACCTGGAGGAGAACGACAGGAGGAGCGACCTGGGCACAGAACTTGGAGGAGAACCTGGAGGAGAACGACAGGAGGAGCCACCTGTTCGCAGGTCCTGGAGGAGAACCTGGAGGAGAACGACAGGAGGGGCCACCTGGGCACAGAACGTGGAGGAGAAACTGGAGGAGAACGACAGGAGGGGCGACCCGTGCGCAGAACCTGGAGGAGAACCTGGAGGAGAACGACAGGAGGAGTGTCTGGGCGCAGAACGTGCAGAACGACAACAGGAGGAAGGGCTAATGCAACTTTTGGTTGTTATTGATGGTGAACCAAGATGGACAGCGAGCGGGTGATGTTTTGCCCATTTTGTGGGGAACATATGAACCGATTGACGCGGTTTTGTTTTTCGTGTGGTCGGTCTTCAGAGTGTTTAAATGGCGCAGATCAGACCGACAGAGTGCATTAGCCGCTCCTCGTTGTCACCGCCGGTTCAATCCCGGAGTTGGGACACTCCCTTTCCGGTTAAATTTAATTTGTAAATTTGTTTTTGGATTTGTAAAAGTGTTTTGTCGCTTGTAAATTTGTCTTGGAGGTTGTAAAAGTGGTTTGCATCTTGTGAAATTGTTTTTCTAAAATGTAAATTTGTTACAGAACTTGTCATTTTGTTTTATGATATGTAAAAATGTTTTTCTAAATGTAAATTTGTCTCAAGCTTTGTAAAAGTGTTTTGCATTATGTAAATTTGGTTTGCACCTCTCGGCCACCGTATTGTCCTCTATCCTCGATGAATAATATCGGGGATAGAGGACAACCCTAGAGCAATATTCTGCTTTAAGCCTTCCATTAATGATGTATTTACATTCGGCTGACCCAAAGAACCTGAAAAGAATGACCAAGAATCCTTTCCTGAAAAACTCCATTGATAATTGATATAAAGTGCACAAGCATATTGGAGACACTCCATCTACTTCCCGCTTTGCCCCGAATAGGGGTAATATACAATTCAGTGCAGGAAGGGCAGATGGTGGCTTTAAAATCTGGAAAAATGAAGGTGTGCAGAAAATAGAAGATGTGTGTTGATAATATTCTCTAAGGGCAGCCTCCTTAGAGAACTCCTCCGCCCGTCACCCCCGCTCTACCAGAATTCAACAAGCTGCCAAATCCCCACCATCATCAGCTTCAGACAACCTCGGCAGCCCTCCCTCAGAAACTGCCATTTTGCTAACCTTCGCCCACTTCCACGGACCTCACAGCCTTGTCCCCAGAAGCCCTCCCCTAATCACACATCCACACTTCACCTGAACTTTGCCCTCTTCAACACCCGCTCCGTCACCAGCAAAGGCCCCATTCTACAATTATTCATCCTGGACAATAAACTGGACTTCCTCTGTCTAACCGAAACATGGCACAAACCACTGGACTTCTACCCACTCAACCAAGCCACTCCCTCCGGATACACGTACCTCAACTCTCCCCGCCCAGAAGGTCGAGGAGGCGGCATCGCAGTCATCCACAAACAGGTCTTCACAACCATCCCACTTTCCATCCCTGCCTCCCCCTCCTTTGAACACCTTGTTTTTAAATTACCCGGTCCCACCCCAATGGTCACTGCTATCATTTACCGCCCACCTAAACCAAACCCCTCATTTCTCCCTGACTTTTCCCACTTTGCCACCCAGCTATTAGCTACATCTCCGTCAGTCCTCATCCTTGGTGACTTCAACTTTCACATGGACAACCTTCACAGTAAATCTGCCTCTGACTTCCTAGACCTCCTACAATCACTCAACCTCACCCAGCATGTCAATTTCCCCACCCACAACCATGGACACATCCTCGATCTGGTTTGCTCCTCTGGTCTTACAGTCCTAAATATCTCCAGCTGTCATCTCTCCATCTCTGACCACCTAGCAATAACGATGGACATCAGCCTCCCCACCCCCCTGCCCAAGGAAAAACGGACAATCTTTTTTAGAAACACTAGATCACTCTCCCCCTCTGTATTCTCCGCCTCACTGACCACTGCATTGTCCATCTCCCCTCCCCCATCAATCAATAACCCCACTGACCTCATCAACCACTACAATCATACTCTCTCTTCCTGTCTTGATCAGCTTGCTCCCCTCAAATCCAAATTAGTCACTTTCTCCCACTCTGCTCCATGGTACACCCCCGAACTCCACCTCATGAAAGCCCATAAACGACAGCTGGAACGTCTTGTCAAGAAAACAAACCTGACAGTTCACCGTCAAGCCTACTCCGACTTCCTCCAACAATACAAAGACGCCCTGAAATCTGCACGGTCCACCTTCTACTCTGACCTGATCAATACCAGCTCCAACAACCCCAAGTCCCTCTTCTCAACTGTCAATAAACTCCTTGCCCCCCCGGACACCGTCTCAAACTCGTTCACCACCGACAAGTGCAACCTATTCCTCTCTTTTTTCCATAACAAAATCATCTCCATCCACAGCAGCCTTGTCACCTCTCCCACCTCACTTGATCCCCCCTCTCCTCCACCAAACCCTCTGAACTTTCCCCCCCTGGCCCACTTCTCGCCCGTTTCCCCCCTGGACCTGCCCAAATTCATCACTGGAACTAAAAACTCCACATCCTGCCTGGACCCCATCCCCACTGACCTCCTCAAAAACTGCCTCCCTGTTATCTCCCCCCTCATCTCTAACATCATCAACACTTCCCTCAGTACTGGCTGTGTCCCCTCACCCCTCAAGCTCGCCTCTGTCTCCCCCATCCTCAAAAAACCTGGTTTGGATCCAACCTCCCCTCACAACTTCCGGCCCATCTCCAACCTCCCCTTCTTATCCAAAACGTGTCGTCGCTGCCCAGTTGAAAACTCATCTCACCTCCAACAACCTGTATGAAACCTTTCAATCCGGATTCCACTCTCATCACAGCACTGAAACTGCTCTCCTCAAGGTCACCAACGATCTCCTCCTCTCCTCAGACTCTGGACAAGTCACCATCCTCATTCTTCTCGACCTCTCTGCAGCATTTGACACAATCAATCACTCCATCCTCCTGTCCCGCCTTCAATCCTCCATTAACATCACCGGCACCGCCCTCACCTGGTTCACATCATATCTCACAAATCGACAACAATTCATCAAGGTCAACAACTGCACATCCGCCACCGCCCCCCTGTCCCATGGTGTCCCTCAAGGATCAGTCCTTGGCCCCCTCCTCTTTATCCTGTACCTCCTCCCCCTCGGCAACATCATCCGCCGCCACAACCTACACTTCCATTGCTACGCCGACGATATCCAACTCTACATCTCCACCAACACCACCGCCACCACCACCCTCCCCTCTCTCTCCAGCTGCCTGGCCGACATTAAATCCTGGATGAGGAAAAATTTTCTCCTGCTAAACTGCAACAAGACTGATCTCATCTTTATTGGACCTAAATCACTCACACCATTTCCCCACTCCCCCATTACCATTGATAACACCACCCTATCTCCTTCTGCTCACATCCGCAACCTCGGTGTGATATTTGACAGCAACCTCACTTTTGAACCCCACATTAATCAGATCACCAAAACTGCCTATTTCCATCTCCGCAACATCGCCCGTCTCCGCCCCTTCCTCTCCTTCTCAGCCGCTGAAACCCTCATTCATGCCTTCGTCACTTCCCGCCTTGACTACTGCAATAGCATTCTCTTCGGCTCCACCTCCAAAGTTCTCAATAAACTTCAACTCATTCAAAACTCTGCTGCCCGACTCCTCACCCGAACCTGTTCTCACGACCATATCACCCCCGTCCTGCAGAACCTCCATTGGCTCCCCATTTCACACCGCATCCAGTACAAACTGCTTCTCCTCACCTTCAAGTCCATCTATAATCTTGCCCCCTCTTACCTTACCGATTTGCTCCTCCCCTACACCCCACCCAGGAATCTCCGCTCCTCCCACTCAAACCTCCTTTCCATCCCGCACAGGACCAGCCGGCGACATTGGGGGGACAGAGCCTTCGCCATTGCCGCCCCCACACTCTGGAACTCACTCCCCCATGCCCTCCGTGACTGCACCAACCTCACCACATTTAAATCCCTTTTAAAGACTCACCTTTTTAGATCTGCTTTCCTTAAGTGATTCTGTATTTTATCTTGAACTTGTTTTACTATCTACTGATTTTAATTAACAGTTTTGTTTTATCCTATTGTATTTTATGTACAGCGTCTTTGAGTTTTTGGAAAAGCGCTTTATAAATAAAATTTATTATTATTATTATTATTATTATTATTATTATTATTATTACATTTGAACAACTGCGCCAGGTGCACGATATTCCGAAAAAACATTTCTTCAAATATTTACAGCTACTGGAGAAACTCACTCACATGATCAAAACATAAAAATGTAATGACTGAGCCACCACTATCATATTGAAAATGTCATTATTTAAAAGGACAGAAGCAGGTTTCTTTGTTTTACGAGGCCTTGAAGTGTCATGATAAAGAGTCTGCCACTGATAGGCTGGAAGCATGGCAATCAGATATGCAAGAATTGTATATCTGATTGCCTCTGAATGGGAGGCAGCATGTATCAAAGCCCAGAAACAAACTATTAATACCAGAATGAACTTATTACAAAACAAATGGTTAATGAGAACCTGTATCACACCAGTGAAATTGAACCGTTGGTCCGCTGACGTTCTAGATACCTGCATTAAGTGCTCAGAAGAAAAAGGAACTCTGATTCACTGTGCTTGGGAATGTCCAAAAATCTCCAAGCCAAACTGTGTACTTTAGGTATATATCCAGAAAACTTTAAAACAATCGACTCTGATTTTGGACTCCTGCCGGCCAGGAGGACGATATCTTTATCTAGGAAGAAAATGGACATTCCTCCGATAAGCGTATGGGTAAAGGAGATGGCATACTGTACTGTATTGGAGAAACTCACTCACATGATCAGAGGTAGAACGGAGGAGTCTGAAAATGTATGGAAACAGCTGTTGGAATATCTTGAACAACAAGGTGCTGTGGGATGAACTGCTGAATGTTGAGCGTTGTGTCTGTTGTACTATTTTTATTTTTTTTTCCAAATGTATTCATTCTAGTTTACTTGTCTTTCTGTTTTGCCTTTTGACACCATATTGTCTGAATGTTTGTATGTTAAAATTTCAATAAAAATAGTGTTTACATTTTTTTTTATCCAGATCTTAATTTCTAGGGCATCAAGGTTACGATTACTATAGATAAGGGAGATAAACTTTGCCAAATGTGAAACCCTGGGGCCTGGACCCTTCCATCCACAAAGTGTATTGGATACTACCATATCTGGATAGGGTTCTGGACAGCCTGAGATCTTTGGAATTTGTAATTAATTTAGGTCCTTGACTTTGTTTCAGGTGACCTAATAAGAACCGAAAGTGGTAAAAAATTGTGGTTGCATTAAAATACACCCCATACTCGGCTATGCATTTATTGGAATTAACTTGTCAGTTCAGCAGTCTATATCATCATCATATCACACAGTCTCTTTTTAAAACTGCCTACCAGTTTTAAATGTTCATACAATCAGACAATGTTTGAATTGCCAGTTAGTTTTGAATGGTGTACTAAACGTACAACTGCAATGTTGTGGAAAAAAGAAATGTTTACTTTTGTTTAAAATGAATACCAGTAAATCTAGTCAATGATTAATATAAACACGTTAATTTTCTTACATCACACATCCTGACATTGGTCTTCCATGTTTCTTATCCTCCGAGAAGAAACGTGGAAAACCAAGAAGGGCAGCTGTCCTCCTGTTCTGATTTGTGTCCTACACAAAGTTAGACAAAAGTGAGCTCATGCAATACTACAGTTCTTATGGAAGTTCACATTGACAAATTCACACTATACATACCTCTTTATCCAGGTACTGCATAACACTTTGAAGGGTCAACCTCCTGCTTGAAGAAATGGCTGCTTTATACAACTGCAAGAGAAAAAAAAACAAAATGAGCTGCATGTTTTGAAAAAGATAATGTGAATCAATTTTTAACCTATCTGCATCATCTTATATCGCATGAGTGAGTAAGAGTGAGAGAAAGAGGTATTTTGGGTCCTTCTACATGAAACTGCATTTACGTTATCAAGTATTTCTACAAAGAACCAAAAAATCTAGTACAACATTTAAAAAAAGACACAGGGATTGGATCTAACAAATATTTGATATTGTAAGTTGTATAGAAAATAAATTCCAGAATTTCAATCAATAAAAATAAATTAATTTCCCCAAATTTGCCTTTTACAAGCTCCCAAATTGAAAAAAAAATTGCTCCATTGTTTTGTTTAATGTGACAGTGAAAATAATCTATTTGGGACAAATCTGAGGGTGTCAATATGAGCTTAATGAAGCTGTCATTAGGAATAAGAATTACATCAAACCAGATTTTTCTGACCTTTTATGGAATAATCAATTTAATGACCACCAGATTAACAGTAGACTGTAGGGTAAGTAGTAAAAGTAGAGAAAGATAAACTAGACAAGCCACACAGTTCAGACAGTGCTTGCACCCTGACAGAGATCTTCATCCCCAGAGCAGCTGCGGTAGAGGAGCTCTGTTGTGATAGAGCGAGCAAGAGGATGAATACAGAGAGAGAGAGCGATGGTAGATAAACAGCGTGAATGCAAGAAATTCACAGTATTTCAGCTCGTTTCATTACTATACGTCGTACAAACACAAATGCCTCCCCTCAAACACTCGGACCATCGACAAATACGTTGACTATATGCAGTAAATATAAGCGTCCAAAACTTTAGACTTCATTAACTTGTTATTTCACAAGTTAAAACTTACCGTGCAGATGGACAAATAGACAAATAGCGGCCCTTTTGATCCGGGGAGGGGAGGGGAGGGGAGAGGAGGGGAGGGGGGCTCAGTTTCGCGGGCATACCGGCACAACTTTAACTGTGTGCAAACTAGCTAGCTAACAAAAGGGTAACGTTAGCCAGAAGTTGCTTGCAGGCAAATGTTGAATTCCAAAGTTTTTTTTTATTGCTCCTGTCTCGTTGGAAGCATTTCTAACCTAAATGAACGCCCCTCAACTAAAATGTCCGCCATTGACAACAGTGGTGTAGTTTACTAATGCGCCATTTCAAACTTTGATTAACGCGATGGATTAGCATAGAGAAAAACACGGAAATGTAGTCATATTCGCAAAGCTCTGTCAATGTGCTGATTTTATTCCATTTTATCACAGAAGAAACTGTCATTGTTATTAAATTTTATCAACAAAAACTCAAAAGCACTTTCAGAATATAACTTACCTCCTGGCTGTGTCTCTTCTCCCAGCAGAATGACGTATCCCTCCGCCCTGGTCAGTTGCACTCTGCTGCGTCACTGCGTCAGATTGCAGCTAGCTGGAAAAGGGTGTCCCTCCGCAGCTGGAAGTAGTCCGCCGCTGTTTTCTATATTTTTTTGTCAATAATTAAGTTGGGGTTGAAATACTGTGGTTTGTCCAGTTTAGACAACAGGTGAGGTCGACAGTTCTTGTATATCATAGAGTTAGGGTTTTATTTTTGATTAATCCCAAGATTATGGTATTTCTTCAGCAGGGGAGGTGGAGGCGGAGGGGGGTGGGGGGAGGCGGAGGGGGCCGAAGCACCTGCCCCTTTGCTCCTTGATGCCCAAAGTGCCCTGTTGTCAAAGTTGTTTTTTTAAATTCTATTTAATTTTGTTTTTATTTGTAAGTGTGTGTGTGTGCGTGTGTGCGTGTGTGCGTGTGTGCGTGTGTGTGTGTGTAAAAGTCTCTGAGGACCAAAATAATAAATAAAACAAAACTAAAAATAATTCAGATCTACCGTCGGTCGGTCACGTGATCTACGTAGACGTCCCCCACTGGTCTGAGGGGTCCAGATGTTCCCTGTAGCTCTGCGCTAGCCGCTAGTCTAGAAACCGGAGACCCGAGGGAGGACATCAACAACTGATGGTCCTGATGGAGAGGAGGTTCTGCAGCGGGATTCGTTTATGTACGGTGTATTTTTGCAAGATGACTGATGAAGTGAGCATCCTGTGTGTGTGTGTCTGACTCTGCACACACACCTGTCATCAGTTCTAGCCGCTAGTTAACCACACAGCTGCTGAGAGGATAAAGTCTGCCAGGCTTCTTTTTGTTTCTGTATGTTTCTGTTGACATGGACAAAGTGCATCAGAGAGATGTATTATTTTACTGTCAGTGAGTTGCAGTGTGTTTCCTGTTTCTAGAGGCAATGAGACAGAGGTTATGTTATTTCACTGAAACTACGTACATGCATTTTCACATAATTTTGGACTATTGCAGTATAAATACAATAATAATTAGAAGAATTTGAATTGTGATTTTCTCAACCTCTCATTTAAAGATATCAGTACTTGTTTATAACATTTGTATATATAGACAAATTAAATATAATATGCCTAAATATAAAATATAAAACTTTTAGAACCTTGCTGTCTTGTGCAAAGTGGATAGTCAAACTGAATAAAAGTACAAATACATTTAAATACATGATTTCTATATCATTTAATTGTTTTTAAACTTATTATTAGCACTACGAATAATAAAGGGCAGATTATGAATCAGCACCATGGAGCAAATCCGTGGCTCTATAGTACATGTCTGGAAAAGGTATGAAATTTAAAAGCAAGGACTCCAGGAAGAGTAGCCACAGTTAAACAGTCCAGTGTCTAATGGTGATGTAAATTCAGCTTCAAAATAATAATTTTTCTCAAATACACTACATCACAGGTCAGAGTTTGAACTAATGACCTTCTGATCAGCAGTCCTGAGACTTAGCCACTGCTGCACCTTGTATTATGAGGTATGTTTCTGTATGATGTTTCAAATTCTTGCTCCATGTGCCCCCTTTTAACTTTGAGCACCTGCCCCTCCAAAGGTCTCTGCACGGCCCTGCTCCCCTCCTCCCCCCAGCACCCCGTTTCTTTTTTCAAGGTATAACTTACAGAAATAAGTTAAATCAACACTGACGCTCCTGATAAAGTGATGTGGGACTGCTATTATTTTGAACACCACTGTAGATCTTCTTCCTCTCCAGCTCCGTTCATCTTCTTGGCTTCTATCTGCAGATCTCCACATTTATCCTCCAGCAGCCTCCAGAGATAACTTCACCAAACGCCGCCCCAGAGGCCGGTCGGGTCTTCAGATCCGTCTGGAGGATGGACAACGTTTCCTCTCCTCGTCCATCTCCTGAGCATCGGTAAGAATCCCTCTGGGCTCTGAGGGTTTCTGCAGGAACGTCTGACGCTAAATGTTAGAGAATAGATCTCAATCTCCAGAACACTGAAACTAAAACACACATTTAACACAATAAACACATTTTATATCATCAGAAAGAACATTCAGACAAAAAACTGAAAAAAATGGAAATGCACGTTTATCATAAACTGTTTCTCTTTATGATGCAAAGAAATCAGGATTCAACTGAGATTCAGCTGAACAGAAAATAAAACAAACTGCAGTCCATCACTCTGTTTATTCATTTTACAAGTTTCAGGACAGTTTGTTAGGGTTAGACTCTTTTTTTTTAAATTCTAGAAGTTAAACGTGTCTAAAACTGATCTAACAAGAAGATCAGGCATAAAAACTGTTCACAGAAGAACTAAAATGTGTTAAAGACGTTAGAGAGAAGATTCTGTGTGCAGAAATGTAGAAAACCTGTAATCTAGAACTAATACAGAGTGAGCAAACTGGCATAAATTTGACAAAAAAATATTATATGCATCTATCTTTAACCATTAAATCAGTTTAAGGAAAGGTTCTTTAGACTCTTTTCTTTTCAATTCTAGAAGTTAAACATGTCTAAAACTGATTCAACAACAAGATCAGACATAAAAACTGTTCACTGAAGAACTAAAACATGTCAAAGACATTGTATGTAAAACAACGTATGTAAAAATGTTTTTAAAAATGTAAACAACCTGTAATGTAGAATTAATATAGAGCAAAAATACTTGCATACAGTGTGCAAACTCGCGTATATTAGAAAATATATTTGTATGCATCTATCTTTAACCATTAAATCAGTTTTAGGAACGTTAGATTCCTAAAACCCTAACCCTAATTCTAGAAGTTAAATGTGCTTAACAAGAAGATCACATCAACTTATCGCATACATTTTGAATCTTTTTGGGCAAATGTTTGGGTAATTTTATACAATTTAGTCAATTAGAAAAAGTTTTTGGATCATTTTGCACAAAGATTCCACTTTTTTGAGCAAATCAAGTCATTTGGATTCATTTTGAACAGTTTTCAGTGATTTCAAAGTCAAAGTCAAAGTCAGCTTTATTGTCAATTCTTCAATATGTACATGACATACCAAGAATCGAAATTTCGCTCCTCTCTCTTCGTGCAACAGTAGACATTAAATAAAGACTTAGAAAATAAGATATTAAAGGGCAAAAAAGAACAAAGGAAGCAAAATTAGAGCTAAGCAACAAATAAGAACTAAGAAAAGCAGAACTGACTGAAATGTAAACATGACTATGAGATAAAGTGACGGATTTTAGTGCAGAATACTCAGAACAGTGCAAATAAGTAACAGTCCAAGAAGTGCAAATATGCTTGATGGTTGAATGTGCTATTACAGTGCAGGTCAGAGGTTATTGACCAGAGTTTGTGTATGTGGGGGAAGGGGGTGGTAGAGAGGGCAGAGAGGGGAGAGAGTTCAGCTTCCTGACAGCCTGGTGGATGAAGCAGTTGCTCAGTCGGCTGGTCCTGGTCCTCAGACTCTTCAGTCTCCTCCCTGATGGCAGCAGGCTGAACAGGTTGTGGGATGGGTGTGTGGGGTCTCCTGCAATGCTTAGTGCATTAGCTGAACTTTTGCCAAATCTTGAGTAAAATTGGTGAAATTGTGTTACTTGTTGTTGAGTCTAATCAAGCAAATAGAAGAATAGAGATACCTCAATTTGAATTCACTTTTTAATCCACTTCTGCACAAATTCTTAATCTTTTTGGACAAATCATGGGTAATTTCAGATCATTTCAAGTCAGTTTGTCAAAGTTTGATCTCATTAGGAGAAATTTGTGAGTAATTTTGCACCAAGTTTCATCTTTTTTGTCATTTTCAGACAGTTTACAGTTCAAAGAAATGTTAAAATGTTTGTGAATAACATTCACAACAAAATCAACTAAAATCCAGCAAATTTCGCAGATTTTTTTATGAATGCTCTTAAAGAAAATATTACAAGTTTTATTGAGATATATATATATATATATATATATATATATATATATATATATATATATATATATATATATATATATATATATATACACAAGAATTTTCTTGCCACATTTAGGAAATTTTTTATAAATAAAACTTTTAAAGGAAACTTTTAAGGAATTATTGGAATTTCCTTCCTGAAGGTTTCGCAAATTTTCAGAAATTTGGGTTTTTTTGCTGATTTTTTTTTTCAGACAAGGTAACAATATTTTTTGGTGCCTGTAAATGAAGACAACAGGAAGGTTAAGTTAGCTCGACTTGAATTCAGTTTTGATGAAAAGTCACCAAAAGTCTCTCTGTTTGTGGATTTAACACTGAATCTAACATTAGATTTGAAGCCGGGTTAAATCAGAAACCAATACTTCAAATTAAATTTGTGGGGGTTCTTTGTTTTCCAAGTTATTTACATCTAATAGAATTTATACAATGAATTGTGTTTTACAAAAACCTATGGCGCAACACATTAGTAGAAATATGAGAAACAGCACCAGAAATAGCACTAAAAACAGAAACATACGGCTGTGGCACCTAGTGGGCAAATAAAACCCACAGTTACCACACTGCCCTCTATAAGCCTCTGTTCTAAACACATACTGCAGTAACACAAAAGCAGTTAGAAATATCTCATCATTAACCAACACAAAAACACAATGCATATAATAATACATTCATATTTCATGGAACTAAGAACATCATGATTGATCAGCTTGGGTCAAGATGGTGCCAGTGTGTGTGGCAGCTTGTCTCTCACTGTCAGTTTTGTTGATGATATTATTGTAGTTCACCCTCGGCACTCAACAAATCAAGTCGCTGCTCATGTATGATGGACAAACACTGCTGGAGCTTCGTTTCTCTGCTAAAGATGGAGTTACGCCCGCTGGGGGCTGGAGTGCAGCTTATAGGGGGGGCTCCAAGCCAAACAGGTTGGGAACCACTGCTCTAACTGTCGGTACTCCTCAGCACAGTACACGGACATAAAGTGGATTTTTAATGCAAATAACAAACTATTTACCACCCTGTCACTATATTTCATAATTCAGTCTTTCATAGCACGGTATTATTTACAGTTTTCTTACTGTCCCACAGTAACCAGTAACCCTTTGTTCTGTTCCCACCACTTCCAGTATCTTGCCCTTTGACCTCAAAACTACCCCCAATACAACAATAACAATACGCCCCCTGCTGTCCAAAACGACAATCAGCAGAAGAGTTTCGCAAATTTTCAGAAATTTGGGTTTTTTTGCTGATTTTTTTTTCAGACAAGGTAACAATATTTTTTGGTGCCTGTAAATGAAGACAACAGGAAGGTTAAGTTAGCTCGACTTGAATTCAGTTTTCTCTCAGCTTCTTTATAAATTCCAGTGTAAATTCCACATGATGTGAAGTTGATGCTACATTATGATGTTGACCCAGTTTGGTTGACAGAAATAAGCGATAAATTTCCTCTCAGAGTGCATAAATAGAGTGAACTGTTGGTCTGTGGAAACTCTGATCTGTTAAATGTGGCGGCTTCCCGTCCTTATTTTCTGCCTCGCTACATAAACAGAGCAGCATCACGTGACTCTGAGTGTTACTAACAGTTTACACCTGTTACCTGTAATCTGCCCGTTACCACGGCGTTGCAGTTGTTTGTTCAGGGTGAAGCTTCCAGGAGGGATTTAGAAGTTCAGTCTGTTCAGAGCTGGATTTCCTCACATCAGTGGGCTGGGAGGGTGAGGAGAGGTGGAGGTTTTCAAATGTCAGGTCCAGAGAGATTAACAGACTCCCTCCAACATCCTCCAGTCTGGCAAAAAACGGAGTCGTTCTTTTCTCTCTGCAGACAAAGTTTTAATGCTGGAGAAGCGAGGAAAGTCTGAGTTAGAGCTCCGAATGTTAAAATACGCTCTGAAAAGCCAATAGAAGTCTGAGTTTATGTTAAAATACGCTCTGAAAAGTAAATAAAGTTTGAGTTTATGTTAAAAATACGCTCTGAAAAGTCAATAAAGTTTGAGTTTATGTTAAAATATGCTCTGAAAAGTCACCAAAAGTCTGCGTTTATGTTAAAATATGCTCTGAAAAGTCACCAAAAGTCTGAATTTATGTTAAAATACGCTCTGAAAAGTCACCAAAAGTCTGAGTTTATGTTAAAATATGCTCTGAAAAGTCAATAAAAGTCTGAGTTTATGTTAAAATATGCTCTGAAAAGTCAATAAAAGTCTGAGTTTATGTTAAAATACGCTCTGAAAAGTCAATAAAGTTTGAGTTTATGTTAAAATACGCTCTGAAAAGTCAATAAAGTTTGAGTTTATGTTAAAATACGCTCTGAAAAGTCACCAAAAGTCTGCGTTTATGTTAAAATATGCTCTGAAAAGTCACCAAAAGTCTGAGTTTATGTTAAAATATGCTCTGAAAAGTCACCAAAAGTCTGAGTTTATGTTAAAATATGCTCTGAAAAGTCAATAAAAGTCTGAGTTTATGTTAAAATATGCTCTGAAAAGTCAATAAAAGTCTGAGTTTATGTTAAAATACGCTCTGAAAAGTCAATAAAAGTCTGAGTTTATGTTAAAATATGCTCTGAAAAGTCAATAAAAGTCTGAGTATATGTTAAAATATGCTCTGAAAAGTCAATAAAAGTCTGAGTTTATGTTAAAATCCAAACAGAAAAATCACCAAAAGTCTGAGTTTATGTTAAAATACGCTCTGAAAAGTCACCAAAAGTCTCTCTGTTTGTGGATTTAACACTGAATCTAACATTAGATTTGAAGCCGGGTTAAATCAGAAACCAATACTTCAAATTAAATTTGTGGGGGTTCTTTGTTTTCCAAGTTATTTACATCTAATAGAATTTATACAATGAATTGTGTTTTACAAAAACCTATGGCGCAACACATTAGTAGAAATATGAGAAACAGCACCAGAAATAGCACTAAAAACAGAAACATACGGCTGTGGCACCTAGTGGGCAAATAAAACCCACAGTTACCACACTGCCCTCTATAAGCCTCTGTTCTAAACACATACTGCAGTAACACAAAAGCAGTTAGAAATATCTCATCATTAACCAACACAAAAACACAATGCATATAATAATACATTCATATTTCATGGAACTAAGAACATCATGATTGATCAGCTTGGGTCAAGATGGTGCCAGTGTGTGTGGCAGCTTGTCTCTCACTGTCAGTTTTGTTGATGATATTATTGTAGTTCACCCTCGGCACTCAACAAATCAAGTCGCTGCTCATGTATGATGGACAAACACTGCTGGAGCTTCGTTTCTCTGCTAAAGATGGAGTTACGCCCGCTGGGGGCTGGAGTGCAGCTTATAGGGGGGGCTCCAAGCCAAACAGGTTGGGAACCACTGCTCTAACTGTCGGTGCTCCTCAGCACAGTACACGGACATAAAGTGGATTTTTAATGCAAATAACAAACTATTTACCACCCTGTCACTATATTTCATAATTCAGTCTTTCATAGCACGGTATTATTTACAGTTTTCTTACTGTCCCACAGTAACCAGTAACCCTTTGTTCTGTTCCCACCACTTCCAGTATCTTGCCCTTTGACCTCAAAACTACCCCCAATACAACAATAACAATACGCCCCCTGCTGTCCAAAACGACAATCAGCAGAAGAGTTTCGCAAATTTTCAGAAATTTGGGTTTTTTTGCTGATTTTTTTTTCAGACAAGGTAACAATATTTTTTGGTGCCTGTAAATGAAGACAACAGGAAGGTTAAGTTAGCTCGACTTGAATTCAGTTTTCTCTCAGCTTCTTTATAAATTCCAGTGTAAATTCCACATGATGTGAAGTTGATGCTACATTATGATGTTGACCCAGTTTGGTTGACAGAAATAAGCGATAAATTTCCTCTCAGAGTGCATAAATAGAGTGAACTGTTGGTCTGTGGAAACTCTGATCTGTTAAATGTGGCGGCTTCCCGTCCTTATTTTCTGCCTCGCTACATAAACAGAGCAGCATCACGTGACTCTGAGTGTTACTAACAGTTTACACCTGTTACCTGTAATCTGCCCGTTACCACGGCGTTGCAGTTGTTTGTTCAGGGTGAAGCTTCCAGGAGGGATTTAGAAGTTCAGTCTGTTCAGAGCTGGATTTCCTCACATCAGTGGGCTGGGAGGGTGAGGAGAGGTGGAGGTTTTCAAATGTCAGGTCCAGAGAGATTAACAGACTCCCTCCAACATCCTCCAGTCTGGCAAAAAACGGAGTCGTTCTTTTCTCTCTGCAGACAAAGTTTTAATGCTGGAGAAGCGAGGAAAGTCTGAGTTAGAGCTCCGAATGTTAAAATACGCTCTGAAAAGCCAATAGAAGTCTGAGTTTATGTTAAAATACGCTCTGAAAAGTAAATAAAGTTTGAGTTTATGTTAAAATACGCTCTGAAAAGTCAATAAAGTTTGAGTTTATGTTAAAATATGCTCTGAAAAGTCACCAAAAGTCTGCGTTTATGTTAAAATATGCTCTGAAAAGTCACCAAAAGTCTGAATTTATGTTAAAATACGCTCTGAAAAGTCACCAAAAGTCTGAGTTTATGTTAAAATATGCTCTGAAAAGTCAATAAAAGTCTGAGTTTATGTTAAAATATGCTCTGAAAAGTCAATAAAAGTCTGAGTTTATGTTAAAATACGCTCTGAAAAGTCAATAAAGTTTGAGTTTATGTTAAAATACGCTCTGAAAAGTCAATAAAGTTTGAGTTTATGTTAAAATACGCTCTGAAAAGTCACCAAAAGTCTGCGTTTATGTTAAAATATGCTCTGAAAAGTCACCAAAAGTCTGAGTTTATGTTAAAATATGCTCTGAAAAGTCACCAAAAGTCTGAGTTTATGTTAAAATATGCTCTGAAAAGTCAATAAAAGTCTGAGTTTATGTTAAAATATGCTCTGAAAAGTCAATAAAAGTCTGAGTTTATGTTAAAATACGCTCTGAAAAGTCAATAAAAGTCTGAGTTTATGTTAAAATATGCTCTGAAAAGTCAATAAAAGTCTGAGTATATGTTAAAATATGCTCTGAAAAGTCAATAAAAGTCTGAGTTTATGTTAAAATCCAAACAGAAAAATCACCAAAAGTCTGAGTTTATGTTAAAATACGCTCTGAAAAGTCACCAAAAGTCTCTCTGTTTGTGGATTTAACACTGAATCTAACATTAGATTTGAAGCCGGGTTAAATCAGAAACCAATACTTCAAATTAAATTTGTGGGGGTTCTTTGTTTTCCAAGTTATTTACATCTAATAGAATTTATACAATGAATTGTGTTTTACAAAAACCTATGGCGCAACACATTAGTAGAAATATGAGAAACAGCACCAGAAATAGCACTAAAAACAGAAACATACGGCTGTGGCACCTAGTGGGCAAATAAAACCCACAGTTACCACACTGCCCTCTATAAGCCTCTGTTCTAAACACATACTGCAGTAACACAAAAGCAGTTAGAAATATCTCATCATTAACCAACACAAAAACACAATGCATATAATAATACATTCATATTTCATGGAACTAAGAACATCATGATTGATCAGCTTGGGTCAAGATGGTGCCAGTGTGTGTGGCAGCTTGTCTCTCACTGTCAGTTTTGTTGATGATATTATTGTAGTTCACCCTCGGCACTCAACAAATCAAGTCGCTGCTCATGTATGATGGACAAACACTGCTGGAGCTTCGTTTCTCTGCTAAAGATGGAGTTACGCCCGCTGGGGGCTGGAGTGCAGCTTATAGGGGGGGCTCCAAGCCAAACAGGTTGGGAACCACTGCTCTAACTGTCGGTGCTCCTCAGCACAGTACACGGACATAAAGTGGATTTTTAATGCAAATAACAAACTATTTACCACCCTGTCACTATATTTCATAATTCAGTCTTTCATAGCACGGTATTATTTACAGTTTTCTTACTGTCCCACAGTAACCAGTAACCCTTTGTTCTGTTCCCACCACTTCCAGTATCTTGCCCTTTGACCTCAAAACTACCCCCAATACAACAATAACAATACGCCCCCTGCTGTCCAAAACGACAATCAGCAGAAGAGTCACAAACAGGGATTTCAGTGGTTTTCAGGATATTTACTTGCCTCTGTTTACCACCTGGTTACACCTGTATTAAAATTCAGGCCCAAAAGCAGGAACTTTATGCATTTGGACACATTATGAGTCAAGACTGAAGTTTCCAGTGATTTTGTGCAGAACTTTAATTAGTTTTGGGCAAATTTTGTCATTTTGGTTGAATTTTAAGGGGGCTGCACAGTGGCGTAGTGGTTAGCACTTTCGCCTTGCAGCAAGAAGGTCCCTGGTTTGCGTCCCGGCTTTCCCGGGATCTTTCTGCATGGAGTTTGCATGTTCTCCCTGTGCATGCGTGGGTTTTCTCCGGGTACTCCGGCTTCCTCCCACAGTCCAAAAATATGCTGAGGTTAATTGATTATTCTAAATTGCCCGTAGGTGTGAATGTGTGAGTGCTTGTTTGTCTTTGTATGTGGCCCTGTGACAGACTGGCGACCTGTCTAGGGTGTCCCCTGCCTTCGCCCGAGTCAGCTGGGATGGGCTCCAGCACCCCCCGCGACCCTAGTGAGGATTAAGCGGTGTATAGATAATGGATGGATGGATGGATGATTTTCCTAACCTAGACCAGAAAGATCTTTCTGGATTCTGTAGGGAGCTCCTGTTATATGGATATTTTCACAGACATAACATTGGTATCAGTTTCCAAGTGTGGTGTTGATATATGACAAATTTCATTTATGTTTCACTTTTGTACTTTCTAAAAATCAAAAGAAACCATGCTACATGTGACGTTAGCAGCTAGCTTAAATCAGAGCTAGCTTAAATCGGGCCTGCGTGGTGGTTCAAAATTCACCGCCTAAAATGAAAAGAAATTAACTGCTGATATCTGTGTGTTATTATCAACAGTGTCAACATATAATGCCGTTGACGGTTACATAACTAACACACACGTGGACAAAGTTGTTGGTACCCCTCGGTTAATGAAAGAAAAACCCACAATGGTCACAGAAATAATTTGAATCTGACAAAAGTAATAATAAATAACAATTCTATGAAAATTAACCAATGAAAATCAGACATTGCTTTTGAACCGTGGTTCAACAGAATTAAAAAAAAAATAAACTCATGAAACAGACCTTAAATTAGACTTAAATTACACTTATTTGAGATCATATAGAGATCTCTCCTTTTGATCAGAGTAAGACACAGATGAGCTATTTTCTCCCGAGGTCATTGTGAGAAAACTGAGACATATTTGAGAAGAATAATGAGCTCTTGGGAGTCATAGCTGAGTTTTCTTTGAGTTCTTTCTATGATTTCATGGTCTCAAGTTCAAGAGGCTGAAATTAGACTTATTTGAGATCATATAGAGATATCTTGTTTTGATCAAACATGAGATTACATGTGACTGTTTCTCCCGAGTCAAATTTGAGAAGCAGGAGAAAAAGCCTTTGGTCTCACCTTAGTATCAATAATATCTCATTTGTGTCTAGGAAAAATAAAAGAGACAACAATGAGATCTTGTCTTGGATTTTGCTTTCCTCTGGGATGCTTTCTATGATTACCTTAACCTTGGTCATAACTGCTCTTCCCAGCAAGACAATGAGTACAATACTTTTAAGTCAACTAAAGCTTGGTTAAGGAATCAGCCATAGAACATCTTGAAGTCTTTTCAGACAATCTTTGGGGGGATTTAAAGAAAGCCGCACAGAATCTATCCGTGAGCTGGATACTGTTGCACAAGAAGAATGGTGAAGATCCCAGGAGAGAGGTGCCAGAAACTCATCAGCACTTACTTTTATTTAGCCTTTATTTATAATAATAATAATAATAATAATAATAATAATAATAATAATAATAAATTTTATTTATAAAGCGCTTTTCCAAAAACTCAAAGACGCTGTACATAAAATACAATAAGATAAAACAAAACTGTTAATTAAAATCAATAGATAGTAAAACAAGTTCAAGATAAAATACAGAATCACTTAAGGAAAGCAGATCTAAAAAGGTGAGTCTTTAAAAGGGATTTAAATGTGGTGAGGTTGGTGCAGTCACGGAGGGCATGGGGAGGGAGTTCCAGAGTGTGGGGGCGGCAATGGCGAAGGCTCTGTCCCCCCAGTGTCACCGGCTGGTCCTGTGCGGGATGGAAAGGAGGTTTGTGTGGGAGGAGCGGAGATTCCTGGGGGGGGTGTAGGGGAGGAGCAAATCGGTAAGGTAAGAGGGGGCAAGATTATGGATGGACTTGAAGGTGAGGAGAAGCAGTTTGTACTGGATGCGGTGTGAAATGGGGAGCCAATGGAGGTTCTGCAGGACGGGGGTGATATGGTCGTGAGAACAGGTTCGGGTGAGGAGTCGGGCAGCAGAGTTTTGAATGAGTTGAAGTTTATTGAGAACTTTGGAGGTGGAGCCGAAGAGAATGCTATTGCAGTAGTCAAGGCGGGAAGTGACGAAGGCATGAATGAGGGTTTCAGCGGCTGAGAAGGAGAGGAAGGGGCGGAGACGGGCGATGTTGCGGAGATGGAAATAGGCAGTTTTGGTGATCTGATTAATGTGGGGTTCAAAAGTGAGGTTGCTGTCAAATATCACACCGAGGTTGCGGATGTGAGCAGAAGGAGATAGGGTGGTGTTATCAATGGTAATGGGGGAGTGGGGAAATGGTGTGAGTGATTTAGGTCCAATAAAGATGAGATCAGTCTTGTCGCAGTTTAGCAGGAGAAAATTTTTCCTCATCCAGGATTTAATGTCGGCCAGGCAGCTGGAGAGAGAGGGGAGGGTGGTGGTGGCGGTGGTGTTGGTGGAGATGTAGAGTTGGATATCGTCGGCGTAGCAATGGAAGTGTAGGTTGTGGCGGCGGATGATGTTGCCGAGGGGGAGGAGGTACAGGATAAAGAGGAGGGGGCCAAGGACTGATCCTTGAGGGACACCATGGGACAGGGGGGCGGTGGCGGATGTGCAGTTGTTGACCTTGATGAATTGTTGTCGATTTGTGAGATATGATGTGAACCAGGTGAGGGCGGTGCCGGTGATGTTAATGGAGGATTGAAGGCGGGACAGGAGGATGGAGTGATTGATTGTGTCAAATGCTGCAGAGAGGTCGAGAAGAATGAGGATGGTGACTTGTCCAGAGTCTGAGGAGAGGAGGAGATCGTTGGTGACCTTGAGGAGAGCAGTTTCAGTGCTGTGATGAGAGCGGATTTATGCAGGTAATCTCAATGAGACACTGGGTCTCATTCTCAAGAGAGAGCTGTCTTCAAATAGCAGAAGAAGACAACACTGAGTCACTGACAAACACTAAGGGACTTGTACTAGACAATATAATAATACAGTATAACACTGAGTTCCAGACAGACAAATGAATGTGCAAAGCGCCAAGCACTTAAACCACTGATCATTGGTTAATAAGGCAAAAGGATCTTCCAAGTGCTGAAGTTGAGGTTTGAATAATAGTTCTACACACAGACATGTGTGAAGACAGCTATATGCCTATCCTTTAAACTCAGTCATGTTAACTTATTTTATAAAAATATTGTGCTTATCAATGAATATTCTTGACTTGTATATTCGAATTCAATTCTATACACATCACCACATATCTTTAAAGGTAAAGGGCATTAAATGTTTCCAACTGCAACTCAGGCATGTCTAGCTGCAGATATCAAGACTGTAGAATCTGTTTTCTTTCATGTAGCTTATTGTGCTGGATTTTTTTTTGTCATTAATGAGATGCCATTGGTTGCTGACATCTTTCTGCCAGTGACAGTATCTTAAGCTAAATTTAGACTACTAATAGAACAAGAAACATCAGCTGTATCTTAATCTATATTTACCATGACTCTGTTCTTGTGCTTTGTGTGCAGCGAGGCAGAAAGAAAATACGTCGACTGTGCGAATACCTAAAAGGGTCACCTTTAAAATCGTCTTAATTCCAGGCTGCACTTTGTTTGGTGTCACGTCTGTAGAGCCTCAGATATCAACAGCCTGCAAAGATGAGATGACTTAAGATATCACTAATCTTTATGTGAAGGAGTAGGACAGTGTGAATCCAAATAAAGCTGCTGTGTAACCCAAACCCACAGTCAGCCTGAGCACCGCTGCAGTGCCTGAGTTCCTTCCACAGGAGAAGCAGGAAAAGAATAGATGCACTCAATGCAAAGTACCGATGTTCCAATTTAGAAATACCGGTATAAAAATGGATACCTATTACGGTTATTAGCTATTCAATTTCTGCTATGCTACTAATGCAGTACAAGTAGAACATTTCGGGACAGTTCCTGTACTGTTTTTTGTTTGTTTTTGCTAACAGCATAGCCTCCCCTGTCTTAGACTTTTGTTCTTTCACCTTCTTGGCTACAATTCAGTAGCTTCTGTTACTGTGCCTTCTGTTAGCACAGTCACACAGAGCTGCAACAAAAGCAAAAAAAAAAAGCTTTTTCATCTTTGTTTTGTCTCCTCACCAGTGAGCTTCGACACAGATTTAATAGAGTTAATGATGTTCACCCCCAAACGGCACTCCAGCATCCTCCAGACACAGGGGGGCAGTGAATGCTGGAGGCTTTGGCACGTAATGAGCAGCTGAATAAAAAAAAGCGTCCTGCAGAGATGTTTGAACTGAAGGGAGGTTCGATTTCACTGGACCGTTTTAAAACAAAAGGAATTTACATTTCACAAGAGCGTATTATCTTGAATGCCGCAGCAGACGCAGCCTCCAAATTATGGTCACACTTGATTGCAGAACACAGCTGTCGGTACACACCGGATGTTCAATTACAGAGAATTTTTCCCTTCACAGCTTTTAGGCCTTGTTATAACCAGCTTATACTGTTGGTTTCTTCATTCTTCTCCTATGATGTTATTTTTGAAAAACAATTAAACTACTGTTGCATGGATCAAAAATTCATATGTACATTTTTGTGCAGACAGTGTAGGACAGACATACCACACTATGACTGGAATACGCCAATATTTTATCAAATGAGCGTTAAAAAAAACCCAAAACAAAACAAAAAAAAAAAAAAAAAACAAGAGCAAAGCAGGTTAGATGACTGTCCTGGAACCAGACGGCTGTAATGGGCTCAAGTCAGCCACAGAGACTGAATGGGCTCCAAGAAAGAAGTTGGCCTCAATGGTGGAGGTGGGATGTGATTTTTTTTTCTTTTTTGGTGCAGGTGGATCTAAAAATGGATTTAGAGAGATAGAGTTGAATGGTATGACATGTTGTTAGTTTTGCTGTGTTGAAAAGCAGATGGCAATAGTAGAACAAGGAGTGAAATGAGGGTATGCAAATCCTGATGCTGGATTACATTATCACTTCCAAAGCTCTTCTTGTGTTTCATCTGGTGAGATTAGAGCTCCTAGTGTCAGTTTGTCTATATAGATCTCACTTCGTGTCAGACTTTGATGATTAAGTAAATCCAATCACTTTGACTTTACCCATCACTGGAACATTTTCATCCTTGCAAGCCATCTGAATGTGTGCTTTGATGACATTTCTCTCTGAGGCACAACAGACTCGAACTGAAAGACACTTCACAGCCTCATGCAAAATCCTGTATTACCTCGACAAACAGTTGAAGAACACCTTGAGGGTACGATGCACTGACATTTTACTGTGGCTCCATGCAGGCATTGCTCCCCCAGAAGCGTGACTGCAAAGTAGGGCTGCCACAAACGACGCGTCGACTAATCGCCTGAGCACGATACGTCATCAAAAGCGGAAGTGAGCGCGCAATGCAACAGAAATCACCGTCCGAGTGGAGCGCGGAACACGCATGGACATCCGCGCTGTAACGTGCATATATAGTATATGCATATATTATATATGCACAATACAGCGTGGACATCTGCGTTTACGATACAGCGCGGACATCCGCGCCGCATCGTGCATATACTATATATGCACGATACAGCGCGGATGTCCATGCGTGTTCCGCGCTCCACTCGGACGGTGATTTCTGTTGCATTGCGCGCTCACTTCCGCTTTTGATGACGTATTGTGCTCAGGCGATTCGTCGACGCGTCGTTTGTGGCAGCCCTACTGCAAAGCCACTCTTGTTTACCATTACTCATCCCTGCTGAGTGAAGCTGCCACAGCACCTCCACCAGCAGCTGGCCCTGATACACTCCCTGTAGAACACACCAGATAGCCTTGGCACTGAGCTTCTCTGGGTTGCTCATGGGGAGAGATGACTCAAAAACTAACACTTGTTTCCCTGGCACTCTCACAGGCTCACATCTGTGCATGCAACTCACTTGACACCTTTGTAATCCTTTGTGAAATAGAAAGTAAAACCTTGATTTGGTGTTACGTGGGGCAGTTGGAGAACCCAGATGCAGGCACAGAAGCAGACAAACACAGAAGCAGACAAACCGGTCTTGGCAGAAAAAAGGAACTTTAAAGAACAAAAACCTAGGGGGGATACAAACTAGGGAGGAACTAGGGCTAGGCAGGGATGAAGGGCTGAAAGCTGACAACAAAACCTAACTGGGAAAACAGGCAAGACTACCAAAATCAACGGAAACTCTAGAGTAACAACAGAGGAGAAATCTAAGTAAACCACACATGAATAAACTGGTCCACATGAATAAACTAATCCAACAAAACTGGGTACTTACAATGGGAAGGAACTAAACTGAAGGGGCTGGTGAGCAGACTCAGGGAATCTGGGAAATAGTGGAACACAAAACAGAGTTTCAGCAGGTTGGAGACAGAATAGGAACAGGTGGGAATCCAAACTGGGAAGGTAAGTCCAGGTGGGGAAATAAACAGGAACCGGAGGGAGTTCAGGGGCAGAGTTGTGACCATAAAGTGTGGTGGTTGGGAGATGATGAAGAATATGAGAGTCTCTAGTCCAGCAGGAAGTGAGGGACTGAGCTGGGTTTATATAGTGGAGGTGTAACTGAAGACAGGTGAGGTAAATGGGCTGATCGGAGCAGGTGATTCACATAGCTGTAATCAGGAGTGCAGGCAGGCGAGTGAGAGTGAGACAGGCAGAAAGACAGAAACCAACAGATGCAGACAGACAGAGGGAGCCAGAGAGACAAGACAAGGAGAGAGAGACAACATGGGACAAGTGAGGGAGAGATGGATGACACACAGGACAAAGGAGGGAGAAAGAAGGGAGAAGGACGGAGAAGAAGAATAGGGGCAGGAGCAGGGACCATGACATTTGGACTCTGAACCGGAGGAATTAGTCCTCCTCAGAATGAACAAATTTCTGTAGAGATGTTCCACCATTCTTCAAAAGCATTTTTTTCCCACTGCTTGTTGCTGATTGGGTGTGTCACCCTGCTTCACTCAATAGAAGGATGTTCAAATCAGGTACATACTTACTCAGGTCATAATTTTCACATTTTACTTCTTTAGAAACTCTTGTGTGATTTGGGCAGTGTGCTTTGGATCATTATCATGTTGGAATATTCCTCTTTTGCCAACTCTCTTGAGACAGTGAGTCATCTTGTCAGCCAGTATTTTCACAGATTTTCATCCCGCCATCTCTAAATCTCATCTCCCCACAACACCTTTTGCACTCATGCAGCAGCCCCAAATAATTACACGCCTACCTGCGTGTTTCACTGCTGGGTCTCTGCATTCACTGTGGCTGTCCTGGTCAAGTTCACACCAAAGATCCTGGGACCCATCTGAGCCAAACACATTCTCCTTCTTCAGTCTGACCAAAGACAGCGCTCCATTCATCAGGTTTCTTTTCTTGCTCTTCAGCAAAGCTTCGTTTTGCACTTTTGTTCCAAGCAACAAGCAAGCGTATTTTTCTTGGACTTTATCTACAGAGGTTGGTCTTATGCAGTGTCCTCCACACACTGCCTGGACTGTCACAGAAACTCTGATTTCCAGTGATTTCCTCTGTGCCAAGTCTGAATCACCTGCTTTTCTATTTTTTATAAGTAGATTGCGAAAGTAGCGCACAGTCTGTGGGGTCATTTTAGGAGGACGGCCACTGTGGCTCTGATTAGTGGGACTAAGGCTCAATCTGTACCTCCCTCCTGATTACTGCAGCAGCTGTGTTTCACTGATTTTTAGTTTGTCATCCTGTTTCCTAGCCCTAACCCTGTGAAGTCTTACAAAGAGTTCAACTTTTTAAGTTGAGAAAGTTCTGGTGTTTGTTTCATGACATGCTCATGCTCAGGTGTCTTCAGTTTAGTTTCAGTGGTCTCAGATGTTCAGGCTTGTGTGTCATTGATCACAGGTGTGTTTACTTGTGTTGCATTGAGTTTTTGTTTTATTGTTTGTTGTTTTTTGCTTTGGGGCCTTTCTTTTCATTGTGGTTAAAGTATTTGCTTTTCATTGTTCATAGGAGTAAATACTCTTGTATTTTCTCGCTCAACGTTGCGTGTTTGTGGTGCATGTGAGTCCCTAACCCGCTGAGACTATTGGCTCTATCTGCATTTATGAACTAGTAATTTCCAAAATATCATTATATTTACGTTAATTACCTATTTGAGGTACACTCTGTTCATTTTTAGTTCAGTGCGAGAGTCTCTACTGCCGTGCAGCTGCTCACCTATGTTTCTCTTTGGCTCCCATCCAGTCCATTTCTATCAACTACTTGAAAACAACTCATCACAGCCATGCAATGCATTTTATATTACTAGCATGGGCTAATGGTTGTGGTTAAGTACACAACCTTTCTTGTTGTAAATGAAACGTGAAAGGAGAAGGAAGGTGTGGCCACCGCACCTTTTTGTTTTAGTCTGAGATGCTGTAACATCCAGTTGGTCTGAGTTTCGAATACAGCATCATTAACGCATTAGGATTTGAACTTCAAATCTTAGAATTGTCTGCCTGTCTATGCTTAACGAATGAGTTTGGTGTGTTTGTTTGTCTTCAGCAATATGATCCATGAAAAGCAAAAAAACAACAACTGAATCTCTCATTGCTCTCATTCCCCATCCTCCCTTTGTTTGCTGCTAAAGTGGTGACTGACTGCCGGCACTCACCACTTTGGGAATAGACGGCAGTGTCGTCCCCCGATGTTGTCTTTATGACACAGGACACAGAGGAACAAACTGTACCTAATCTGCTGTACTCTATATGTACTTCTTACGAGATTATGTCATCGGTGGCTTTCATCTTTTGAAACTATAGCAAAAATACAGACTATTCCCATCCTTATAACATCTATAAACATACTGTAGAAATGTGTGTTTTATAAATTCCAAGGCATGTCAGTCTATTTTGTCTGCAGCTGATTGGTCAATTGGCCGGACATATTGTCACTGTTTGTTTATGGTCTACAAGAACTTTAAGTCCCCTGGTCCAACTATGAGCCAATGATTTGTGGTCCCTCAACAGACTGGCAGTCAGTCACAAGAGTGACCACTACAATATGCATTCTAATTTATTTATACTTGTTCTGCTATTACAGAAGTTGACATTGAAAAAAGAAGAAACAGAGCTATTTTTATGCCTTTTACTGCTGCTTCATGTGATGCTGTTTTTGTACCGAAAAGAAAGAGATGTGGCCTCTAATCAAAATGACAGCTTCGCTTTGCTTTCAACCTATTTGTTTCAACTTTGTGAGGTTGGGTTAGACAGACAACTCAATCACAAGCTGACTATCCCAAATGACTCAAAGGGCACATTGTAGGCCTTCAAACAGTCTTGCTCATTAGTGCAGTAATTTGGGAGGCTATTTGGGTGGGGTAACCTTGAACTAAATCAGAGCTCAAGTTTCACATTCGACTCAGCCTTTAATGTAGCAATTAGCCTGGTCAAGAACATCATCACTGAATCTGTTATGAAACAATTACATAAAATCCTTTTCTAAGTGATTTGTCTCCCCCGCACTGGGTTTTGCTTTCTCTCCCGTTTTCTACTGCATTTTGTCTTTTTCTGCTAGTCTAACAATTTGACCTTCAGTTTAGCATTTGGTCAGAAGCAACTGCTGGACTCTGTTCTTTCTTTTAGCAGCAGATAAATAGACTCAACACCTCAGGCTGCAGTGTTTGACTGCTACAAACATATTTTCCTTGTCCTCTTTTCTCCAGTTTTGCTTTTTAAAGCTTTGAGAAAATGCACTTTCTGTTCAATCTTCTATAACTCTTCTTAACAAGAAAGTAACCCTGTTGGTGTTATGTAAGTGTAATCCTTTTCATTTTAATTATAAGCAGGTGAAAGGTCCAGTGGCCATGATGCACTGAGAGCCCACTCTCAGCTCCCATCTGCATCATGATTGCTACTTCTGATTGCTCCCTGTGCCGTGACCTTCTTGACACCCAAATTGTATGTTTGAGATTTTATGTGTGAGATCTTCAGGGGAAGCTCTTTGCTGTCTAATCTGCCCCTCAGTCTCATTTGTTGTTGCAACAGTTCTGTCACGCCATGTATTCTGCTCCAGTCACTCAGAATGGTTGGACAAGGCAATCCAATTAGCTGATGAGTGAATTCTAAACAAGAGTAAGTTCAGTGCTACTCGTTTGCTATTGTAAATTGGCTGTTACGCCTGTCAACTCTCCATTCTCACATGGAACAACAACAACTCATGAATTTCACACAGAGGCAAAACAAAAGCAGTCTCATTCCTCAACAACAGTAGTGGCTGCTTTATTTAAATACCTGACAGAGTTGGCTGAAGTGCTGTCTCTGCTGACTCTTAGGTGTTTTCAGCTGATTATTTTTAAAGCAAGAACCCAGTAAAGGAGTTGTGAACATGCACGTGATGGCATTATATGATTTTTTTTTTTTTTTTTTGGCATTATATGATGGTAGAAGGCTAAATCTGCACATTATGGGCAAAAAGTCAGCATCTTTATCATCTGTTAATCCACATTGTTCATGTATTGCAGGGAAGATTTAGTTAGTGCTAGTTTCATAGTCTGAAAATGGAATTAAATTTTTAAAAAAATAGGAAATAAAGCACTGAGCAAGATAAATAAAGCTGCAAAACTGATGACAAATGACAGAAATCAGGAGCTCTGGCAGTGGCAGGATTCCCGTCATGTGACTTGAGCCATGACTGCTTCATGCAAAACTTGTCGTCTACACCCTGATGAAGAGTTTCTGAGTCTGAATGCATTGCTTTATCCAAGTATTTATGAAGGATTTTTGTATTTTAAATCAGAGCGCTTGGGATGGTGCTTGGACTGCCCACTAATAATTAGGTATTCCTTAAATATGAAGTGAGACAGTCGCCATGTCTTCATATGTGCTGTAATTACATCCTGTTTGTTCAGTGGTTTGGATGCTCACAAGCAACACATTCTTTTCAAACAGTGTACCTCCATTTTAATAGCAAAGGAACAAATAATGAGTTTGGCTAATGAAGCCATAGAAGTTTGTCTGGAGTGTAAATGTCTTCAAACAGAATATGGATCAGAACTTAGTGAGTGTTAATCTAAACTGTGGTGAAAAGTCTCCTTTCATTACCACCATTGTTGTGTTTTTCTCTCATGAAGTTTAGGCTTTTGCAAACTTTTTTTTTAAAGACCACTCACTTCACATTGCCTCAAATATTACTGTCTCTTTAAATATGTTTTTACCTGTTTGGTTATATTGTCTCGCTGTCTCTAACTTTTTCACTGCTTTTTCTAAACGAAGGTCTAAATATACGTCACATTCTTCAGTATCTTAGAAATGCATACACAAATAAACATCATAAGTAGGAAAATACTGTGTTTCTGGTAACCAAGTTAAAGTTTGTGATGCTATGAAAGGTACACAGAATGCACTTCAAATCCGATTGTTCATGTTATTTTATAAAGTTATATTGCCAAATGGAAAATTTCCATTCATATTGTAATTGCATTGAACAATAGTGTGATTATTTCAGATTTTATATACTGTGTACTGTGTATACTGGGTGTAGTGTTTTATTGAAGCCATGTGCCCCATCCCCATAGTAAATATTTCTATATCAGATTTTTTTGAGTGATAGTTTTGTGTTGTTCAAACGCTAACCGTAATAGATGATTCTTCTGACCGCTGTCTTCCCCTTCCACCTGAATAAAAAAGAAAAATAAATTCTGTGTACATGTACATCGACTAACAAACATGTCAGGTCAGTTTACACCAACAATTCATCAACTACTAGAAAACAAAATTCTGCAACTTCTTTGTTTCTGTAGACTTTAAATTGTGGATACCATGGACCAAATGTTGTGTTCAGCAGATGCAGTGGCTTTAGTGTGCTTGTGAAGTGGTGTAGCAATTCCAGATTAAGATGCCATAAATTTAGCATTTGGTTAGCATAGCATTGTAGTATCTATCAGTGAAGACCAAACTTAAGAAAACTAGTATTTTACATGTCAAACAAATGCACAAGAAGAAATTCAAGAGTTGTTGTTTTAGAAATGTTTGAAAAAATCTCAGCTTGAGTTACTTAACATGTATGAGAGGCCCAAAATATCTGTATTATTCTAGATAAGGCCCTAGAAATGTACACACACCCAAGATTCCAAAGGAGTCTGAATGCCATGCATTTATTTCAGCATTGTGACACAAGTTTCATGTCATTACCATACTTTATTCACTAGGACGACCTGGCATAGAACCTTCGTTACATGGCATAAACACTACATGAAGTCCTACAGTTATGTTTCCAGTGATTCTAGGGGTAGTTTCATGTGCAATTAATTTATAACCTGTAACATCAGAGAATTTCCAACATGTTTTCCATAGCAATTCCTTTAAACAGTGCTTCTGCATATTAACAAAGGACGAATATTTGCTCCAGACCTCACATTGTCTTTCAGTATTTCAGTACAGTGGTTATTCACACAACAGTCCAACTAGATACAACTCATTCCTGCAGTGCAAGTAATGACATCAGGACAGGAGGAGCGGATGTTTCCACCTCGTCAAAGTGCAAGAACAAGAACAGGAACAGGAACAAATATATGGCAGAATATACATGTCACTTACAGGGTTAGCTTTCATTAACATCCTTTTTCACAGTTAGTATGTCAGAAGAACACGGAAAATGGGGGAAACAGAGGATATATCATAGGATACAGGAATAAATACAGCCTTTTAATGCATAATAATAATAATAATTAATACTGGCATGTATAGCAGTCCTCTTATAATGTATGCAGGTAGCTTTCATTCTTGTTTGCTATATGTTCTGATAATGTACCTGTAGGGGTTCATCTCCTCCCTGAAATCAATAAGGAATTTGCATGTGCCTCTGTGCAGCAGGATTAACAATTTTAATGGTGAATAACACAATCCCATTGGAGTATCATGGAGATATTATTAGGACACAATGAGGCCTGAAAGGATTGAATACTTGAAAGAGTAACAGCCTGTCACACTAATGGACCCACTGGGAAAGGTGTGTCACGAAGCTGGAGGTCCAGTCTGGAGCCTGTCTGACTGATATTCAAAGTTTTCATAAACATCCCAGACCGACTAGTTGCGAGTGGGTGGTTGTTCTTCCTCGTTCTGTTCTCTCAAATTTGTAGGTAGCTGTCGGGTTTTTTGGAGTTTGGGACCCAGCAGCTGTCGTCGGCTTGTCAGTCGTCAGTGTTGTGGTGTCGAGGTGAGGCAGAGGGGGAGAGATGCTGTCGATGGCTTGATCTTCCTCTCGGTGCTTCATCCGGTCTGCCATCCTTGTGTCGTGGTGTCAGCATGTCGGTCTTTTCCCTCGCTCATCTGTAGACTATAGGGTGCTCCCTCGATCTCTCCCTTTCTCTGCTGAGTGCAGAGATCCTGGACTATAGAGGCAGCTGGATGTGCATGGCAGAACTATTGGGCCGTGCAGCCAGAATAAAGATGGCACTCTCCCTTAGAAAGTCTGCCCAGGTCACTACTGGCCTGTTGGGAACGGGAATGTTATTAGTCAAAAATATATCAGTTAAATTGGGTCTACTAGAGTCAAATTTCTTGTACATAATTTGGTCAATGAAGCTAATTCAGATTCTAAAACTAAATTTGCCAGATTTTACATAAAAGTTAAAGTAGTTACTGGACAAGTCATTGTGTACTTGTGTTCTATTTTTTGTCTGACAATGGGCTTTCACAATAAGAGAAGGTTTAATAGAATGTCAATTCCATTACAAGAGAGACAGGAGGAGCGGATATATTTTTTCTGTAATTAGGCAGAAAAAATATATTTGTATACATCTGTATCTGCAATTGGCCAAAATGAGTTGGGAGATATCGGCATATTGGACACCGCCAAACATCCAGTGTTGTGCATTCTCACCAAAAACAGAACTGTTAGAACAATGAGAGAACCAACACAGTAAAGTTGGCTGTGATGAAGAAACGAACAGCCAGCTGGATCCACCGACCAGTATGGCTTCTGTATTCGACCTAAAATAGCACATTTCTGTTAACGCAGAGCTTTGTTGTCCTTTGAAGACAATAAGCCACTCTGTTGCAGTGGGAACTCATTCTGTCATTGTGATAAACATGGGCACCACCACAGTTTGAGTCAACCCTATTAAATCATCCTGTACAGTAAACCAAATGCGTGTGAATCCATGCCTGAAAATCGCTCCCAAGAAATACATTTTTTACTCTGAACTGAGCAGCATTTGCTAAAAACTGCAGTTGTTGAATATAAAATAAAATATATGTAACTCTGTGCAACTCCTCTTGGATCCTGCTGACGTTACGGTGAGCGTATTGCGTCACTTCCTGTTGTAGCGCGGTGTTGTGTTCTGTGACTGTTGTAGCTTATCCACTCCATCTAATTTGATATTCATTAAATCTGTGTGTAGCGGTAATATTTGAATCGTAACATACACTCGTTTTCTTCAAGCACCTTCTCAGTACTTAATTCTAAGTTAATCTGTTATCTCTGTCCGCTAGCCTAGCACTTAGCAGTTAGCATGGCTTCTCCCTCTTCCTCTCCTTCTCTTTCCTGCTCAGTGTTTCACATGTTTAGTTACTCCTCTGCCTCCTTTAGTGATAACGATACCTGTAATAAATGCAGTCTCTTTGTAGCTTTGGAGGCGAGGCTCTCTGAATTGAAAGCGCGGCTCCGCACCATGGAAAACACCCCGCTAGCTGTTAGCCAGGCCCCCTTAGCCGGTGCGGAATAGCATAGCTGCTAGTGTAGCTTCTGCTAGCCTTTTTTTTTTTTTTTTTTTTTTTTTTATTAGTTGAAGTATGTACAGTTCAAGACAGTTCACAGAATTGTAACATACATCTTGAGAGAACAAGTGGAGAACAGTTTTTTTTCGTTCTTTTTTTTTAAAGTTAGGCACACTAAGGCAAGGTATTACACTTATTTAGTTAAAAAAGCAAGGATCTTTTGATACTATTATATAATACTGAGGATTTCTTGTTTATATCACAGGCAAATTTTAAAGACTTGAAGTACTCTGAGAAATAGTTTAGAAATACAGCAAAAATAGGAGTGGAGCTTCTCCATTTACAGGTATGAATAAAAAATTTACCCATTATAATAACAAAATTAACAGTGTCTGAAATTGTCGATTCCAGATTGTCCATATAATAGATGACATCATTCAAAATAAAAGGGGGTACATTAGGAATTTGTAATGATATCCAACCATGTATAGCAGTCCAGAAGTCCATAGCATGTTGACAGTTGAAAAATAGATGTTCAATTGTCTCTTTTTCAGCTGAGCAAAAAGTACAGAGTTCTTCCAGTTCAAAATGGAAACGCTTATGTAGAAAATCAGAAACAGGATATATACCAGAAATAATTTTAAAATGTGTCTCTTTCATTTTAGGCGTGACAGGATATGACAGATAGAAAGTAAAAGGTTTTTTTTTTAAAGAACTTTTTAAATCTTGTCGAGTATTACAATTGAAGTTGCAAAAGTTTAATTGGTTGAATGTCCGACTAACCCATTTATTATTACATTTCTTATCCAACAGATTGATGTGGTCAATGGCTAGTGATGTCAAGCATGTTTTGATTGATGAATAAAGTAATATATTTTGAATCATTCTAAGTAACGGTGTAGGTATAGCCTTGCATACTTTGTCAAACCCTTTACAAGTGACTTTAATTCTAAATCTACTGACAAAGTTTTCATAGGATAACAGATGACCATCCGATTGCATCAAGTCAAGTAAGAAACATACACCATTTTCATACCAGTCTGATTTGAATAAAGATTTCTTGTTGATAGTGATTACTCTATTATTCCACAACACTGTGTTGTGAGGAGTGAAGTTATGGGTAAAAAGCAATTTCCCAAATTGAAGCGCTTGCCTATGAAAAGGGGATATCTTTAAAGGTAGTTTGGAGAGGTCGAAATCACACCTAAGAAGAAAATCTAAACCTCCAACCTTCTTAAATAGCTTATTTGGAATGTGGTACCATAAAGAGTCAGATAAGGACAAACATTCTTTCAGCCATTTAACTCTGAACGCAGCAATAATGGATTCAAAGTTTAATGCTTTTAAACCTCCATATTCATAATCTTTTACCAGTTGACTTTTTCGAATATAATGAGTTTTATTCCTCCAAATGAAATTAAAAATGATGGAGTTGGATGTCTGTATTGTTTTATTAGAAGTAAAGATTGAGTGGCAGGGGTAAGTGAGTCTCGAGAGACCTTCTGCTTTAGATAGCAATATACGCCCCAAAATTGACAGATCTCTACTCAGCCAATGATTAAAAACTTTTTTAACATCATTCAATCTAGGTAAAATGTTTGCATTTTCCCTTTCAGCACCGTTTTTTGTGATTATCAATCCAAGGTATTTAACTTCATTTTTAACTGGAATGCTTTCAATATTTTTTAGATTACAATGATGTACAGGCAAAATCTCACATTTACGTAAATTTAAAGTTAGTCCGGATGCTTTTGAAAACACATTTATTTTGTTAACAGCTAAAGGAATCATATGTTCATTCTTAAGAAATAAGGCTGTATCATCAGCAAATTGACTAATGATAATTTTTTTATCAAAAATATTTATACCCTCAATATCCATTGAATTTTTGAGAAGGATAGCCAAAAGCTCCGCTGCCATAATGAATAATATAGGACTAATTGGGCAGCCCTGGCGTATGCCTCTATTTACTGAAAAGCTATCAGAAAGACCTTGACTGAGGGCAACACTACTCTTTATGTCTTTATACAACATCTGAACAACACTACAAAATTTAGGTCCAAAGCCAAAGGTTTTAAGTGTCCTGAGAAGAAAAGGATGCTCTAAGGAGTCGAAAGCCTTGAAAAAATCAAGAAACAGAATAAGACTGTCCTGAGGGACGGCATAGTTATAATCTAGAATATCTAAAACTAAGCGTGTATGATGATGGATATGCCGACCCTTTATGAAAGCTGATTGAGTTTCATCTATTATTTGAGTTATACCCGTTTTTAAACGATTTGCATACACATGTGCTAGTAGTTTGTAATCACAACAAAGAAGTGTAATTGGCCTCCAATTATCTAATAATAAAGTGTCCTTATTCGGTTTAGGTAATAGGGAAATTATACCTCTTTTCATTGTTGGGGATAGCATTTGTTTGTTAATGCATTCTTTAAGGGTTTCTAAAAGCAGTTCATTTATCTCATTCCAGAAAAATTTGTAAAACTCTACTGTAATCCCGTCAGGGCCAGGCGATTTACCGTCAGCCATCTGTTTAATTGCAGCATTTAGTTCATTAAGAGAAATATCAGATTCAGTTAAGTTTTTAAATTGTTTGTCTATCAGAGGGATTTTATCTTTAACACAATCAAAGAAGGTTGTAATATTCTGACTCGAGAAGTTTGTTTTGTATAAGGTTTTGTAAAACTTTGTAATGTGACTATTAATATCATCTTGTTTGTCAATTAAAACACCATTGATATGTAGTTTATGTATGTTTTTCTTACTCTGTCTATTCTTTTCCAAGTTAAAGAAGTAGTTAGTATTCTTCTCTCCATCTTCAATCCATTTTGCTCTGGAGCGAACAAAAGCACCTTTGGCTTTTTCTGTGTAAAAATTATCCAATTTGGTTTGCAAATCATTTAATTCAAGATGGTTTTCTTCACTTGATTGCTGCAAACTATTTAGTGAGTTAATTTTGGAAATAATCTGAGCCTGAATTTGTTTCCTCATCCTCGCTATTGCTTTACCTTCTTCAATACTAATTTTCTTGACATTAAATTTCAGCCATTCCCACTTTCCACTAGGAGTGAGTTCAGTCATTTCTTTAATTTCAGCAATCAGAGCCTTAATTCTGTCACAGAAGTGAGAATTTTTTAATAGGCTACTATTAAATTTCCAGTGAGAGGTTCTCGAATTTTGGGTTTCATTACTAGTTAAAATTAATAGCGTAGTGGCACAATGGTCAGTAAGGGGAGAAGGAAGAATGTTACAACTTGAGGTCACTGGTTCAAGGCTATTAGATACCAGCCAATAATCAATTCTGGAGCATTGGTAGCGTTCTGCGTTGTTACTCCATGTATATTGAATCTTGTCCGGGTTTTTTATGCGCCAGATATCAACAAGGTTCAGGGGATTAGCAAAGTCTGTTATCACATAATTGAAGTACTTTTGATTGGGCAATGAAGGATATCTGTCCTCAGACTCAGTAGGAACCACATTAAAATCTCCTCCTACAATGACTTTTTCTGTTGAAAACATTTGTATCCAATCTTCAATCATATCTTTCAAATGTGCAAATAACATTTTATTTTTAGTCCTGTTATTAAATCCATATACATTGACCAAAATATATCTTATGTCATTAACTTCAACATTGAGCATTAACCAATGACCTTCACTGTCACATCTTTGATCTAAGACTTTACCCTCAAATCTGTTAAGAAAGATAGCAACACCTGCTGAATGAGATGTACCATGTGAAAAGAAAATATCACCACTGCCCCATTGTTGTTTCCAAAAACTTAAATCATCTTTCACAGAGTGTGTCTCTTGGAAGAAAAAACAATTAACTTTAGGTTGTTCCTTGCAAAATAGAAAAATTGCCTTGCGCTTAGTGCCATTTCTTAAACCTCGAACATTTAAAGATAAAACGGATAATACCATAAACGTAGCCAAATGCGTTCAGAAACAAATGGTGGGCTCATAAAAGTACATACCTTTTTGAAAATAGTGCAAAAAATCTTGGCTTTATCTTCAACACATTAGAACAGTCCTAGCTTATCATTGTCCTTTAAGTGTGAACAGGCTCACTCTATGAAGACTTCATCTTAGTCCTTCACAATACAGCCATCAATGACAGCGTATCCATCCTTCAGATAAGCTTTGATTCCCCTCTTCTTTGCTTCTGCCACTCGAGGGTAGAGACGGAGGCGGGACTCGCGATCTTCTTTGCAAAAATCCTGCTTGAATTGGATATTCCTCTCTTTGCAGATTCTTGCATCTTTTGACATCCCCCATACCAGGTCGCGCACGGTTCTCTGAGCGAACTGCATGATAATCTGCCTGGGTCGACCATTCGCTCCCTTCTTCTGGCCCAAACGATGTACTGTATCCACTGCATATTGGAGTTGCTCTTGGCTCACGGGGATAACTTCTTTTAGGATGTTAATAACTTCTCCCCTTATGTTTTCCCCTTCTTTCTCTGGTACACCGTTGAGTCGAAGATTCCATTTATGCTTGTATCTTGCGTGCTCCAAACACATCTCTTTCAGGGCGACGTTTTCTTTTTGAAGCGCGGTAACCTTTGTTTTGAGCTGGTTCACTTCTTCGGAAAGATCTTTCACAGCAGCAGTATTGACATCGACAGATTCTTTCACTTTCAGAACAGCCTCCGTGTTTTCTTGAAATCTCCAGTCCATCGCAAGCAGTTGTTCACCTTGGGTGTCGAGTTTTCGGGACAGCTTCATAATGACAGTATAGAGGGCAGAGTTGGATACGTCGTCCTCTCCGCCGCCATGATTCCCACTTGTCGATGATGCTGCAGGATGGGGCTCGTTAGACGAGCTCTTTTTCTTTTTGGGGTTCGGGCTCTTAATCGGCGTGTGTTGGCGACCCGTTTGTGAAGAATCTTGGGTGTCTACCTTCAGTGTAGATTCACGTTGAAGTTCTTGCTGTTCCATCCATTCAGTATCATCGTCATCACAAGCCTGTTGCAAAGCGGCTAGGCGGGAGTAACCGTGATCCTTGCTAGTAGCATGCATCACTCACGCAGAAAAATGAAAAAGCTCCTAGAAAACTAGCAATGCAGAACTTAAAAGTCGACGTTTTTATATAAGCTTAACAATCGTTGCACTTTGTAAATATCAATCCAGGTTAGAAGGTTTCAAATCAAGTTAGCATCAGAGCCCACCGTAAGTTTGACCGCTCTCTACTCCGCCATGTTGCAGGCACTCCCGGCTCTAGCTTCTGCTAGCCGTCCCCTAGCAGCTCCCGAGCAGCCGGGAAGTCAGGGTAGCTGGGTGACAGTTCGTAGGAAACGTAGTCCTAAGCTCAAGCCCGCTGTCCCGGCACACCACAAACCGCTTCACGTTTCTAATCGTTTTTCCCCACTCAACGACACACCCGCTGAGAAACCAGCTCGTATCATTGGCAGCTCCATAGTCAGAAAAGTGAAGCTAGCGACACCAGCAACCATAGTAAAATGCCTCCCAGGGGCCAGAGCGGGCGACATAGAAGAAAATTTGAAACTGCTGGCTAAAGATAATCGTAAATACAGTAAGATTGTTATTCATGTCGGCGGTAATCAGGGATGAGAATGACAAATGGAAAAAAAACTCTGAAAATGTCTGCCGAAGGCACGGAAAATTTTTGTAAAATTCACTTAGAAATGGCATTCTCTGGTGACTTTTAACAGTGAATATATAAGGCAATCAACACCCCAAATCCATTAATTTCTTCAATGAATTTCACCTGTTTTTTTTGTTTTTTTTTTTTAAAAAAAAAAAAAAAAAAAAAAAACAATATCCCAATTTGGTGGGCTACCAAGGGGATACTTGATCATTATCATTTATGGTACATTCAGTTTTTGAGTTTCATGCCTTTCAAGGAATCTGTTCTTTTAAATGCAACATATTTATACCCTGTTCATTTTAATTCTAATACAACATATTAATACCCCAATATTTTGTTGTTCAAAGGAATGGCACAGTTTATATACCATAGATCTATACGTATCCACGCACCAGAAATGATCAAAACTCAACAATATCGTGTGCTTGCATATCCGCGAAATTTAACATGTGGAAGGAAACAATCAGATGAAACTGGCGCCAAATTGCTGCCGAAAATAGGCGGATGTTGTCATTAACATAAATAGCAAGTGATGTTTACAGATAGCAATGCCGATTTCCGTTCTCACAGCTGTATCTGATTTTGCAATGCGCGTTGCCAAAAGATGTCGGCGGCGGGATGGTCATCACAAGCCTCGGCTCGCGACGCGTCGGCCGGCCGGCCGCTTGCCTACCCCTACCCCCCTACAATTTTCTCAATGGATTTACACGATTCACAAAAATTATACTTTCGGCGGAAAAAAACTCGGAATTCCGCGGATCCGCGGAAAATTCTCATCCCTGGGTAATGACACCCGGTTACGCCAATCGGAGGTCACCAAAATTAGTGTGGCATCAGTGTGTAACTTTGCCAAAATCATGTCGGACTCCATAGTTTTCTCTGGACCCCTGCCAGATCTGACCAGCGATGATATGTTTAGCCGCTGGATGTCTATGTGGTGTACTGCAAACGACGTTGGCTTTATAGACAATTGGAGCTCTTGCTGGGGAAAACCTGGTCTGATTAGGAGAGATGGCATCCATCCCACTTTGGCTGGTGCAGCTCTCATTTCTAGAAATATGGCTGATTTTATTAGAACTCCTAAAGCATGACAACCCAGAGTTCAGACCAGGATGCAGAGTTGTAGTCTTCCACACCTCTCTGCAGTTTCCTCTCAGCTGTCACCCTCCAGTAATTCAGTTAGCTTTATTGAGACTGTGTCTGTCCCCCAACCACCAAAATTCAATAAATTAAACAATTCAAAAATAAACAAAAGACATAGTAACCATAAAAATCTAATAAAAATTAATACCACTATTTTAACTGAGCGAAGAAACAGGACAATTAAATGTGGTCTGTTAAATATTAGATCTCTCTCGTCTAAATCTCTGTTAGTAAATGATTTGATAACTGATAACCAGATTGATTTGTTCTGTTTGACTGAAACCTGGTTGCAGCAGGAAGAATATGTTAGTCTAAATGAATCAACTCCTCCTAGTCATACTAACTGTCATGTTCCTCCAATCACAGGCCGAGGAGGAGGAGTGGCAGCAATTTACCTCTCTAGCTTAAAAATGAACCAGAGACCTAAACCTAGTTACAGTTCATTTGAAAATCTTACTCTCAGTCTCTCTCATCCAGATTTGAAAGCTCAGAAACCAGTTTTATTTGTTTTTGTATATCGTCCTCCTGCTCCTTACTCTGAGTTTTTATCTCAATTCTCAGACTTTTTATCTGATTTAGTGCTCAGTTCAGATAAAGTGATTATTGTGGGTGACTTTAACATTCATGTTGACGTGGACAGTGACAGCCTTACGACTGCTTTTAATTCAATATTAGACTCAATTGGGTTTTCTCAGCATGTAAAGAAACCAACTCATAGTTTTAATCACACCCTTGACCTCGTTCTGACTTATGGCATAGAAATCGAACCGTTAACAGTATTTCCCCGGAACCCTCTTCTTTCTGACCATTTTATGGTAACATTTCAATTTACAACAATAGATTGTATAAGAGTTAAGAATAAGTATCATTACAGTAGATGTCTGTCTGACAATTCGGTGACTAAATTTAAGGAAATAATACCCTCTCTATTTAGTTCAGCACCACTAACTGATAAAATGGAAGGGAAATATTATAATTTTACCCCCACAGAAGTGGATTATTTTGTTAATAATGCTGCAGCCTCACTGCGTACAACACTTGATAGTGTTGCACCTGTAAAAAAGAAAGTTCTATCTCAGAGAGGACCTGCTCCTTGGTAGAATTCCCAGCTGTGGACTTTAAAGCAGGCGTCCCGAAAGCTGGAAAGGAAGTGGTATTCCACTAATTTAGAGGAAGTTTATGTAGCTTGGAAAAATAGTCTAGTAATTTATAAAAAAGCTCTTGGTAATGCCAGGACAACATACTATTCATCTTTAATAGAGGAAAACAAGAACAACCCCAGGTTTCTCTTCAGCACTGTAGCCAGGCTGACAAAGAGTCAGAGCTCTGTTGAAACTTGTATTCCTTTAGCTTTGAGCAGTGACGACTTCATGAGCTTCTTTACAAATAAAATTATTATGATTAGAGAAAAAATGTATCCGGCCCTTCCTGCAAATGTCACAGATGTATCATCGAGTACAGATACTTTAGAATTGGCTGTAAGACCAGATGGATATTTATGGATATTTTTCACTCCCATACATCTCTCTGAACTAATTTCAATAGTTTCTACATCCAAACCATCCACATGTCTTTTAGATCCTATCCCAACTAGACTGTTCAAGGAGGCTTTACCTTTAATCAATTCCTCAATGTTAGATCTGATTAATCTCTCTCTAGTAACAGGTTATGTACCACAGGCTTTTAAGGTTGCTGGAATCAAACCTTTACTTAAAAAGCCCACTCTAGATCCAGATGTTTTAGCCAACTATAGACCAATTTCTAACTTCCCATTTCTCTCCAAAATTCTGGAAAGAACAGTTGCAAATCAATGATGTGAACATTTACAAAGGAATAGCTTGTTTGAAGAGTTTCAGTCAGGCTTCAGAGTGCATCATAGCACAGAAACAGCTCTGGTGAAAGTTCCTAATGACCTTCTCATAGCGTCAGTTAATGGACTGGTCTCTATACTTATTTTATTGGACCTTAGTGCAGCATTCGATACAATCGACCACAAACTTTTATTACAGCGACTAGAACATTCTATTGGCATTAAAGGGACAGCACTGGACTGGTTTAAATCCTACTTATCAGACAGGTTCCAGTTTGTGCATGTCAACAATGACTCTTCTGAGCATACTAGGGTTAATCATGGAGTTCCCCAGGGTTCTGTCTTAGGACCAATACTGTTCACATTATTCATCCTTCCCTTAGGCAATATTATTAGGAAGCACTGTATTAATTTCCATTGTTATGCTGACGACACTCAATTGTATTTATCTATGAAGCCAGATGAAACTAATCAGCTAGCCAGACTGCAAGATTGACTTAAGGGCATAAAGACCTGGATGACCTATAATACTAAATTCAGACCAGACTGAAGTCATTGTATTTCGTCTCAAACATCTTAGAAAATTGCTTTCAAAGCATATAGTTACTCTGGATGGCATTACATTGGCCTCCAGTACTACTGTGAGGAACCTCGGAGTTATCTTTGACCAGGACATGTCCTTTAACTCACACATAAAACAAATCTGTAGGACTTCCTTTTTCCAACTGAGAAATATTGTAAAAATCAGGAACATCCTGTCTCAGAGTGATGCAGAAAAACTAGTCCATGCATTTGTTACTTCTAGGCTTGACTACTGTAATTCCTTATTATCAGGTTGTCCCAATAGCTCTCTGAAACATCTACAGCTGATCCTGAACGCTGCAGCCAGAGTACTGATGGGAGTTAGCAAGAGAGATCATATTTCTCCTATGCTGGTTTCTCTTCATTGGCTTCCTGTGAAATGTAGAATAGAATTCAAAATCCTTCTTCTGACATATAAAGCTCTTAACAACCAATCTCCATCATATCTTAAAGACCTGATAGTACCATATTATCCTAGCAGAACTCTTCACTCTCAGACTGCAGGCTTACTTGGAGAAGTGACCTGTAACTTCTCTCTAAAAGTAGAATGTGAGGCAGAGCCTTCAGTTATCAGCTCCTCTCCTGTGGAACCAGCTCCCAGTTTGGGTTCTGGAGGCGGACACCCTCTCTAATTTTAAGACCAGGCTTAAAACCTTCCTTTTTGACAAATCTTATAGTTAGGACTGACTGGGGGACCCTGAGGGGGTCAGCTGGAGTCTTCCTCTTGGACGTCCCTTAGTTCTGCCCCTAGTTCTGCTGCTATAGGACTAGGCTGCTGGAGGACCTCTCTGGATGCACTGAGCCCTTCTCTATCTAGCATTATATACAATGGTATACCATAAATATATGTTCCATTATTGCATTACACTCACTCTGTTTCTCCCTGTGTCCTTTCTCCGAGTGTCCCTGATCCCAGAGCTGGATGCTTCAGATCTGTGGTGGTTCTCCCACCAACTGGCCTAATCTCCATCTGTGGGATGCTGCTGCTGCTGACCTTCCTCCAGCCCACTGCTTCCAGCTGCCCATTTCCATCAATCTACTCTGCATCACCCTCACTATACTTGATTTGCTCGTCTACATATTTTTGAATTTACCACCAGCTATATATGTAGTATATTTAATGCCAGAGCTGTACACCATAGCAGTAAACTATAATTAGTTTCCATGTTAGTTGTACTTTGCATGTATCATCTGTCTTATCATGTATGTGTCAAACTGTGTGTTTTGCGGTCCTTGTGCCCCCCCCACCTCAACCCGTCCGGCCAGCAGCAGATGGGTCCCCCCGCATTAGAGCTGGGTTCTGCTCGAGGTTTTTTTTCCCTGTTAAAAGGGTGTTTTCCTTGCCACTGTCGCCTTTTGGCTTGCTCTGGGGGTCAGGCATATGGGTTCTGTAAAGCGTCTCAAGACAATTTGACTGTAATTGGCGCTATATAAATAGCAATTGAATTGGATTGAACTGAATTGAATATTTTTGAAGATTCATGTCTTTACAGAGAGGGTTACAGAGACATCTCTTTGACAGAGTTTGGATTTTGGAAACACAATGTTGGTTTGGCCCTTATTGTGGAATTTGTAAAAAATATAGAATAAAATCTGTCGTTTCCTGCATGGCTTCATTCAAACCTTTAATCCTCGTGACCTTAAGCCATTCACTAACAGTACCAAATACGCACATGTGCAGGCATTATCTTACACAACACCACCTTGTAATTCAATACAGTAACATCATTATAGTAAGCAACTGGCATCTGTTCTGCTCCTCATGATGCTTTTAAAATTCAGTTATAAAACTTGTCAGACCTCAGTCTAAGCATGTTCTGCTAATTAGCATTCAGCGTCTGAATGATAGCTCTTCTCTTTGTAATGGTGGTTCCCTGTAGTCGCTGCCTGAAGTGCTGCTACATTAGCTGCAATTACTGCAGACTACTTCATGCTACATTACATGAAGAAAAGTCTTAAAGTCATGATATGTCAAAGAGGATTCTCTGGGAATTATCTGGTGAAAGCTAGAGGGGAATTTGAGGTCATTTGAAGCAGCAGCGAAGCCTGAAACATTGCCAGCAGGTTGTGAACGTCGACGCTTCGGCTTTCACTCAAAATTATTCCCACTGTTGATGCCTGAGAAAGACCTACTGTCCTTTCACATTGGAACTACTGCAGGGTCATGAGTGGGGCCATCCGGTGGAAAACATCTGGATGTGTTCTAGCAGTTTGAGCAAGATATTTAAAGTTTTACCACAGGCTAAAATACTGTATGTGTTATTGTGCTGTTTGAAATAATTTCTGCCACGCTAAATCATGAGTAACCCTAACCCTTCCTAACCAGGGTTAGGAAAACATACCTGCTCTCATCAGTCTTGCTCCTTTCGCTGCCAGAGCTGGTCGGACTGCTCTCACATATAGGGCCAACGTTACTGATGCTGTTCCAGAGAACGACAGAAAAACATTAGGAGGATGGAACAACAGTCTGTGGAGATCAAACTACTTCCTTGTCCTGAAAGAAAGAGGAAAACGAGGCCAATCATAAAAAAGGGGAAATGATGCAGCCTAAATTATTAACATCATTCCATCCACTTGAACATGACAGCATCTGTGGAGATTTTACAGGAACATGGGGACATTTTCTGATCCACATCTGGAAGTCTGATGAGAATATTGTTTCACATTGCTGTTTGAAGTCTTAATTAGGTCGCTAGATGACAGTTTGTTGAATGCTGATCAATCCTGTGAAACCTGACCACGCTATTTTGTGCTCCTGTTAAGCACAAACCCTAACCCTATCCCTCACTGCAAAATAAACTCCTACAGCTTTCTGGAAACAGCACAGCCCTAGCTAGAAGTTGAGAGAACTGAAGAATGTCTTCTGCGAAGTAAAACAAGGAGGATTCATCAGTTCTTTCATTATTTTACAAAAATGAAAAAACTTGGAATCATCATGTGCAACTTTCTTTGCCAATGCTGGAAAAAAAAAATGACACCTCTACTTACTATAAATATTTTACCATTCACACCTGCCTCCTGCTCTGTGTAAACACAGCCTGCAGTTCAGCCTAGTTCTGCTGCTACAGCCCTGAATGTTTCGTATGACTGCTGGGTGCGGCTGAGTTTCTGAGTTAGGCTCACATTTGTGAGATGTAAGCCAGGGTCGCATGTGTCTTGTTTTCTACTAAATCTGGTGAGGGTAAACACTTCATTTTGGTTAACTTTTATAAATGGTGCATCCTTTCAAGGGCACGATTTTAAGTTTGTATCTGGTTGAGTTTCCTGGAAGAACATCGCAGACAAAGAATTCAAGTCCTGTTGGAAAGTTTGAAGTCTGCCAAGTCTTTCTGTTTTCAGTTTGTATCTCTGCTAAATGGTGTACGTTTGACAACTTATTAAAAGTAAGATGCATTTCAAATCTATCAATGGGTTTTGGGGTATAAATGTAAAACCCGCAGATTATTAAAGAAATCTAACAAAATTGAAAAAATTCTAGTGTTTAAATTGCTTTGTTTACAAACAAACTACAACTCAAATATATTATTCTCAGAATGGCACGAACAAATGAGGAGATGGTTTGATGTTTTTGTTTGACTGGTTTAACAATTAACTCAGTCTGGTCCCAGTCAGTCAGCTAATTGACATTATTCTGGATGCTCAGTTTGCGGTGCTTCTTTTATGATACTGGCTTTATTGTACAAACTCTGGGGGTCAGAACAAAGTAAATTGTGACAAAACTGATTCATGGTCTTCCTCGGCAGTAAAAAGTTGCTCAGTTTGAGCTAATAAAAGCAGTTTTGTACGGAAAATAGACAAAGAAAATGTCTTTTTAGGATGGGTTTTGTATGCCAACTCTGAATGGTTCTATAAAAAAATCTAACACGAAGACACCATTACTTTCCATTCCAGCTGTAGGAACCCAAATGACTGACGCCTATATGAGTCATGTGTTTTCATAGTTTGGAGTCACATAGAAGCCCCTCTTGACTTGACTGACGGCTCCTTGAAAAACTCCTCGTCGTTTTCACACGGCAGCTTGTGAACGTCTGCGATCCAATAATCAAAGGGAGCAAGGTTTTCTGACACATTTATTTGCTTTTTAATGAGTGTGAATGCTGTTCAGTGGGTTGTTGGAAAGTTGTGAGCGTGCACACTCCTATCCATCCAGTGTCCTCTAAGTGAAGCTTTTAAGCAGAAGAGAAAAAAAGTCTTTCTTTTGATCCCTATAATTAGAGGCCAGCCTTAATTACTCTGTCAAGGAACGGCGGAGTTATGTGACGATCGGCGTACCTTTGTCTGTGAATATGTGAATCTGTCTGTCTGTGTGAAACATTACTGAAAAACAGAGCAACAGATTTGGATGAAATTTTCAGAGAAGGTCAGAAATGACACAAGGACCAAGTGATTAGATTTTGGCAGTGATGCAGCTTATAGTCTGGATCTACAGCTTTGTTAAAGATTTCCCATTGCCAGATATAGCAGCCAGCACTATGTCGCTGTAACCATGATGTGAACACTGTGTCAGTTACCTGCTGACGATCACATGATTGCATCCTACTACAGACTGACTGTGATTTATCAGTTGGAAACCATACAAGGAACAAACGATTAAACTGTGGGCTGTTTCTGAGTCCCGTCAATTCCTGCCATCTGCTACATATTTAGGTCAGGCAATGTAGCAAACCCCAGCCAGACACGTTAAGTTCAGCCGTCAGCCTTATTTTGAACACAAATCCACCTTCCTATCCTTCACTCATTCCTTCACAGTAAGAGCTTGTCTCCATTGCAGCTGCTTCTAAGTTTAGACACATCCTTTGCTAGACAGCAACAGCTGGAACCGTTGTCTTTCATCTTTATTTGAATTTTCTGACTTTTTGGCAGCGTCTTCGTCATGTCAAGAAACGGCTTCTTAGAGAATCACTTCCTGTGCTGCTGGGATGGTGACAAAATAAAAGCCTGCAACATTTAAAAATATGTCTTCAAAATAAAAGCATGGAAGGAACCCTTATTTTAACAGCAGCAAAACAAAGGTTTGCCAAAAGTGATGAACTGATCAACAGACTTTTATAAGAGTAATTTACACGCAATTTGGTATCGAGACATAACATGCACATGCATAACACATGCTTGTGCTCAGCGCAGGTCATTTTTATTAAAGATTTCATCCGTCGGAAATGATACGTCAACTGAACAGCCTTGGCGGAGAACTGCACTCTCTGAGTGCTTTTCTAGTCTTATCCATGCTTCAGAAAAATAAGATCTGATCATAGGAGGAGCTCACATTCTGCTCATTATACTTCATTCAGTCAGGGTCGCATGTCTTTGATTGCAATTTGGAGATCAGAAGGCTTTTTTTGGAGCAAGGGTTAAAATACAAATTAAATCCAATTGGAGAGGTCGCCTGAGAACACTTGAGGACTGCAGAGTGCTAGAAGGTGTTCGAGTGAGGAACGAGAGAGACAAGCCATGCAGTGCTGAGTCACACTCACCCACAATTCATAGGAGAGCAGAATCCCATGAGTCTGTGGGGAATGCCGCATGTTGAACAGGTGAGAGGGATGGAATGGTACAGCAGAGGAGGTTAAGCACAAAACAACAAAACAAGCGCATGCACACACACAAAGACAGTGGTGGAAAGTATATTTATTACTATACAAATCTGAGGTTTTTCTTCTTTATCATTTCCAATTTATGTCCCCAAATGTCTAAAGTTCATATTTGCAAACTTACTTGGCAGATTCTGACAAATAATGAAAGTTTTTAATGCACTGCACTAAAATCCAACACAAGAATGCTTTTATTTCTGACATTTCAGCACTATTTTAAAATTTTTGTATTAATATTTTAACTTCTTGTCAAACTTTGGCCTGCTGCTTTTCCATTCGTAAAAGAAAACTTGGTCCACTGCTAACAGACAAAGACACACAAACAAACAGTCAGAGCTTATTTTCCTTGCATTACTACTCTGCATTAAATCTGTCTGCTAGTTTAAAACCCTTAAAGAAGTAGTAATATTTTTCAAATATCACATACATTGTGCAAAACTGCACCAAATTGCAGAAGTGCACATCATGTCCACTATTATTTACACATCATAAAGCAGCCATGATTAAAAAACACCAGTTGTACAATACAATCTAATAGCAAAACAACCAGGCAAAGCCTGACTTTAATTTTTTCTGAAGGTTCTGATGTTTGGCTTGGTTAGAGAGCTGCTCATTCCAGTCTGTGCTCTGTGTGGTTGTTGCTCTAGATTACATTACACTGGAGTCTCCTTTGATCCCGTCCCAACAAACGAGCTGCACAAAGATAGTATTTGTTGTCAGCTTGTTGTACTGGGTTGCCCTTTACTAAGTGTAAAGGATTAGCCCTGAAATGCCTTTAACCATTCCAGGGCTGTAACATTAACTGACCCACAGCTCAGTCTTCTAAATCACACTTCATGGGAGTTCCAAGCCAACCAGTTTTATCCATTCAATGCATGGCAGTTTATTAAAAGCAGGAATTCAGTCATGCTGAGAACACATTATGGAATCAAATGCATTATTTTGCTGTAAAGGACCTAGCTAGCTTGATCTGCTGTACATTTATTCCTCATGCTGACGTGTTTCTTTACGGCTTGAAGTAATTTGAATGCTAAACAGCATTTTGATATATCCATCCATTATCTATACACCGCTTAATCCTCACTAGGGTCGCGGGGGGTGCTGGAGCCTATCCCAGCTGACTCGGGCGAAGGCAGGGGACACCCTGGACAGGTCGCCAGTCTGTCGCAGGGCTACATATATACAGACAAACAATCACTCTCACATTCACACCTACGGGCAATTTAGAGTAATCAATTAACCTCAGCATATTTTTGGACTGTGGGAGGAAGCCGGAGTACCCGGAGAAAACCCACGCATGCACAGGGAGAACATGCAAACTCCATGCAGAAAGATCCCGGGAAAGCCGGGACGCGAACCAGGGATCTTCTTGCTGCAAGGCGAAAGTGCTAACCACTACGCCACTGTACAGCCCGCCATTTTGATATAAATTATTATAATTTTGCCCGTGCTTTTATTTGTTAACTGGTACACTTGTGTGAGCTGTTAATGCGTCGGTTATCGTGACAATCAGCAGCAAAGTCTTGGATTTTTCACTGATCTGTTTGAACTGAAAGCTCCTCTGCAGCAGGACATACAGACATCACCGCGATGCCCCGTCTCCTGACAGCACACAGTTTTCTTTTTTCAGAGTCAACACAAGTGAGGCAAACGGTGGCTGAGCTGCTGACCCTGCAGAACCCAGGGGAACTTTCAGTCAAAGCAAATCTCTGAGCGACCAAAGCTGTGGTTCTTGATTTGTTCCTCTGGCCACAGAACAAATGAAAACTGCCAGTGCAAACTCTCATTTGTACTGTAGTTTTTGTTTGTTTCCTATTTCCACATATAATCTGTGTAAAAGTATAATTCAAGTACTATTTTTTGTTCACGTGTTTGATGATGAATAATAGCTTCCTCTTCATCATCTTAGAAACAAAGCAGAATATGCAAATTATGTAATCATAAAATGGAGCAGTGGGACAAGTCCTGTATGTCTGCATTACATTTGATATTCCTCCTCCATTTCTACAGCTCTGCTGTTTTGCATAGAGAGATTAAAAGAACTATTTGTTAACAACAACTCTAACTGCCTTGTAGGAGTTATTTTATTCTAACTACACATTTATGTAGATGTATATGAGATCAGCTACAGCAGATCCTCTGTAGATGTCTTATTTAAGCAGTTAAGATTGTGATACATGTCCTGAAAGTTAAAAACAGAAATGGTTACATACTGAAGCATTAAGTCTCTTGGTACAATGAAACTTTAAAGCTGCACTAGCTGATTTTACTGATTATATTTCATTTTACCAGTTGGGGGTAGTAAAACATTCCCTCCTTTTAGCTCATTCTGTCTGGTGAATCAAAGTTCAATATGAACGCTCTGCAAAGCTAGTCTGTCTGTAATTAAATGGGTTGTGCATGGTGGCTTTTGTACATTTTTGCTGAAAAAAGGCTGTTTTCTATGGCCATAATTAGAGGGTTAGGGTTAGAGAGTTAGATGTGGGCCTCATCATTGGTATCTGCCAATAAAGACTTAAATATGAAATATTGTGGATCAGACCAAAATGAACACTGCCATTCGCTGAAAGGTTACGTTGTACAGTTTCATTGGAAACTAATTTCCCATTCTTTAACCCGGTGCCTTTGTTTAAATGCATTTGTGTGTTTTATTTCTTTTATTGGTTGAGTCAGTGTGTACTATCTATTTCATATCTGCACCACAATAAGAGTACGCTTAATAATTTGTTATTTCTGCTACAAGAAAGACTTGATGTTGTCTGCAAATAGGCAGAAAAAATATTTGCATGTGTCTCTATCAGCAATGAGTTGTAAAATACTGGCATATTGGATATTGCCAAAATATCCAATATTTTTGCTGTGGCTGTTCTCTCTTCTTACAGCACTGTAAGAAGAGAGAACCAAAGCTGGGTAAGAGCTGTAGAGTAAAGCTGGAGAGTAAAACAAGGAGAAAGCTGAGGTGAGCTGCAGATTCAGGGGTTAATTCTAGGTAACCATGAGCTATGCCTTTCACACTGTTATCACATTGTCATTTTAAAAAATAAAATGAAAACCACACATTATGCTTTGGAAGAATGCCAACAACTGAAGTAATTACATGCATTGTTCATTTTAGAGCTGCTGAAATCAGTACTTTGTCTTAGAAGTAAGCAGAAATTAATGGAAATGCATATAAAAATTTAATTAATAAAAAGTCAAGAAAGTCTAGTTGAAGATGTGTTTTTTTAAAAAAGGATTTAATTATAAGACAGACATGTCTTATGATTAAATCTCCAGCCAACACAAAAGTGTTGATGAAAAGTGTAGTGGGATGGAGAAAATAGTTGGGGATTTCTTGTGAGCAACTGATTCAAAGTTCAGGAAGGGAGATTACTATTGCAACATTTTAAACTGACACTGATTTAAAATCAGACCCGTGAAGGACACGTTAGTTAATGCAGCAACAAAGTCCTAAGCAGAACATTTTAACATGAGTCTGATTTTATCATTTGGTATATTAGACTTGTAAAACAGTGTGTCATCTGCAAAGCAATGGAAATGAACACTGTCATGGTGATTTATGTCGACCAAGGGAAGAAGCTCGTGTAATGAGGAAAGAACATCTCGTTATCTTATTTCTTATCTTACTTCTTTCTAACTGTCTTTGTTCCCTGAGCAGCCAAACCCTTGTTGCCTGTTGTAGTTTGCATACAGATGAGATCCAGACTTTTTACTCACCTCACATTGCAGGACTGTGAGTCTTTATTGAGCTTGTTGAACCAGGACTGCTGGGCCTGGCGGCACTCGGCTCTTGAGATCAAGCCGTCTTCACCCAGAGCCAGACCCAGGAACGCTGACCTCACGCTGTCTCTTTCCTTGGCGGTCAACAGACGCACCAGAGAGTTCTGGGAGAGTTAAATCCAACAAGTATCTGATTAGGTGACCTGGATGTGCTCTTTTAAATCACTCATTAATTCCACTCACATTTTATGATTTTGATTGCTGTAATTTTTCAGCCTGGCAAATGTATTTTTAGGACTGCTTTCTCTGGCCTCAATCATCCTCAATCACATTAGCACTGTCTGGCATAATCTGCAAGCACTGCTTTAGCCCAGACTCACAAAGTGCAATTTTAATCCCCCAAGCCATAAACAAAGAAGGATTTTTAAGCTGTTCTGTGTTGATCAAGAGACAGCAAAAATGAATATATCAAGCTGGAGGGTGCAAGCTTAAGCCATTATCCATTATCTATACACCACTTAATCCTCACTAGGGTCGCGGGGGGGGGGGGGGGGGGGGGGGGGGGGGGGGGGGGGGGGGCTGGAGTCTATCCCAGCTGACTCAGGTGAAGGCAGGCACTCCATGCAGAAAGATCCCAGGAAAGCCGGGACGCGAACCAGGGATCTTCTCGCTGCAAGGCGAAAGTGCTAACCACTACTCCACTGTGCAGCCCCCCTATGCAATCAGTTATTTTATATTTTTAATTGACCCTAATAAGGATTAAGCCGTGTATAGATGATGGATGGATGGATGATTGCATAGGTATTCACCCCCTTCAAGTCAGTGTTTAGTAGATGTACCATTGGCTGCAATTACAGCCAAAGGTACTATTTACAGCATTACATTGCTGCTGAATAGGACTCAGTCAGCCTCACACATCTGGACACTGCAATTTAACAACATTCTTTTCTGCAAAAGCTGTCAGGTTGCATGGGGACCATGAGCAAACAATCCTTTTCAAGTCCTGCCACAAATTCTCAGTGGGATTAAGGGGTTGGCTCTGACTCCAGAACATTCACCTTGATGTCCTGAAGCCATTTCACTGCAGAGTTCTGTGTATGCTTGTGGCCACTGTCTTGCAAAAAAAAAAAAAAAAAACTAACAAAAAAACAAATCTTCTCCTAAGTCACAGATCTCTTACAAACATTAGCACCAGGTTGTCCTTAAGCATTTCCCATACTTTGCTGGATTCATTTCACCATCTAAGTCTCCAAGGCTTCCATCATGATGGAGGGATGCTCCAGAAAAACATCCCTCCATCATGATGCTACCACCACCATGCTTCACAGTGAGGATGATGGCCTCAAAGATAGCAACTAGTCTGATGACCAAATTGCTCAATTTTGTTTGGTGTTACCAGATACATTAATCATCTTCTAGTTGACTTCAGAGGCTTTCATATGCAAAGTCTAGATTCATTATGAGTTTTTTAAACACATTTTTACTGTTTAAGACCCAGAGTCTCTTCCATCTCACCCTTCAGAGGAGTCTTAGGTGTCTTGGTGGCCTCCCTCACTAGTCATTCAGTTTTTGAAGATGGCCTGTTTTAGACATATTTACATGTGACATATTCCTTCCATTTCTAAATAATAGATTTAACTGTACTCCAAGGGATATTCAGTGACTTGGACATTTTCTTGTCTCCATCCCCTGACTTATGCTTTTCATTAACCTTTTCACAGAGCTGCTTGGAGTGTTGTTTTGTCTTCATGGCGCACTTAAAGGCAGGAGTACTGTTTCATCAGTGACTGAATCTTTATATCACAATCACTTGAGACGCATTCATTGAACTCAGATGAACTCTATTTTACAAATGAAACTGACCACGACTCAATGTTGAAAAGAAATAAAATGAGAAAACTTCCAAGGGTGTGTGGACACAGGGACAGTAATTAAAGTGTGACATAGTCCTAAGATAAGACACATAACATTTTGGCATTACATCCCAATGTAGTGTACAGGTCTAGGGTTAGTGTAGTGCAATGTATGCTTACAGTAGTGAAGCCCAACACAGTTCACGGTTTTGTTTGAAGACACAGAGGATATTAAGGTGCTATGGGATGCTGTAAAGTTTAAAAGCTGCTTTCAATAACTGTTTTTCTCAGCACAACACTCTACCTCCGTGCGAAACTTCTTCAACACAGCCAGAGACTCAAAGTAGAGAAAGTCCGACCATTCAATGTGACCCTTCTTCTCTGGATCCAGCGCAGCAAACTGGGCCAGGACCTCCTCCTCCTGCTCATCAGTCAGGTCCTTATCAAACTGTTGCTTGGATACGAAGTGGCGGTACTGCAGCAGCTCATCTGACACCAGGCATGACTCTAATTCATCAAATCAGACCTAATTAGTCACCTAGCAGTCTTTCAGACATAAATAACTTACAGTGACTCATTTTCAACAAAGACAAGTTCACCTCCCCACACTGACTGCCAATCGACCAAGCTGCAGGGTAAAACTATACGATGGAAAGCAGACTGCAGGAAAATACTGTAAGAACACCAGGGAACAATGCAGGCAGTAGACACCTCTGTGAGGTGATCACATTTCTAAACACGGCGGCGACAGGGAAATAAAGCAGATGCTCGAGGCTTTGTCTTACCATATATTTCAGATCAATTTTTAACATCATTGCTATTTCTGGCTTGTACAACCAGTGGGCAGGCAACAGAGGCAGTTCTACGATTATGATGGTTTGGAATAAGTTTCACTTAGAATGTCTTGATTGTTTTTTCTTCTATCATTTTTCAGAAGTTCAGGTTATGATTCAGAAGTAAAATTAGTTCTAAGACCCACCCACTATGCAAACATGCGCTATGGGAAAATAAATGTTGGATTCAAACGCTCCTCTCAAGAATTAAAGCCGTGTGACTGACAAAAAATCTCCCATTTCCAGCTAGATTTTGGACACCAAAGTCTAGTTTCCTCTCACAGTGCTTGAATACATGATGCTGTACGGTTAATGTGGAATTTTTTCCTAGTGATGGAAAAGAAATACTCCCTACCCCAGCTTTAATTTTATTTCATGGAAGTAATTTTAATTTGGCCCATGTAACTACAACAGTAAGATTACTGCAGCTGTGTTAGCAGTTCTGTGAGGATGTACAACAGCGCTTTGATCTAAAAATAATAATGTTTATCATGATTATTACCTTAGTTCAGCATATTAGCATGCTAGCACCAGCTAAAGAACATGGAGATATCATTAGATGTTTGGTGATAAACTGAAGTATTTGTATTTTCAGTGCTAATATCATGATGACGCTTGAAGGTCTCCATGAGACTGAGCTCTGGATTCTGAACCAGAGCAGTAAATCAAGAAACCTATCGATTAACTTTGCTGTCCTCAAAAATATATGACCAAATTCCAAACTGCTAAAATGTGCCCATGGACAGAGTCATCGTGAAAACACATGAATCGTATCTATTTTCTAACCTTTAGCTGCTCACCTGGGATGATCTTGCACTGCTTGAAGGTCTCCATGAGGCTATACATCTCTTCCTCTGTCAGGAGTAGATTCAGATTGTCCTGCAGGAAAGGGTGAGATAAGGATTACACTTATTAATAAAGCGATGCTCACACTGCTTCTTTTATAGTTGAGTAGTACAACACTTGCTGGTTAATAAGTGAATATGCTCAAAATTGTCCCATATGGGCTTCCTGCAATTAGCCAAAAGCACACAAGTTATTAGATGTTAAAACCAATTTCAGGTACTGTTGTGTTTCCCAGGCGATTTGCAGGATGTGCAGTTTTCACTCCCCTCTCTTTATAATGGTATTATCGGTGAAGAAAGCAAGAAAAAGGAAAAAGGAAGGTTTCTCGACATTTAACAGCAGATATTTCACATAATAAACAATCCTTTTGCTTCTTAATAATTTAATCCATGTGTCAACAACTAGTATAAAGTCATCCTCCTTTAATCTGGTTTAATTAAATCTTACTAGAAATACACAAAATGCAGAATGCGCGTAATATTCAGATTTCTCCCCAGCATGGTGTAAATATCAGCAAATCGACAGGCAAGGAAAATCAGGGACACTGACTTTAATATTAAGATTTTGTGTGTACATTATTTATCAGATAAGTAGCGTAATGAAATTTTAATCATTCCCTTGTTGAAGTAAGTCAATTCCAGTTTGTTTACATGGTCCTTAATCATCCTTACGATGTCAGGACTTTAAAAAAACAGCTGCATTACAAAATGAAGATTAAAACACACAACTGCCCACTTCAGAAACCAGCAAATAAAAACACCCTAAAGCTCAGCAAATCGAAATGGATAGAGAACAGAAATGTCAACAAATAGTCATTAGAAATGTTAAAATACGAGATAGAGCACTAAGAAGGTGTATGTTCTGAATCTGACTCACGCACATCATTCTTTGCAGAGTCTGCACAAAGAGGAGTGTTATAATCATCAATAGCCAGCATTAGCAAAACATGAAATAAATGGTGAAATGCATGGAGCAGATGGAGAGATACAGTACTTCCTGTCCCACAGAGGGACACGTGGCCTCGTTATATCAGCAGCTGGAACTGAACATACATAGCAACAAGTTGTATGATGCCTTCCTGCATTTGTTGTTTAGATCACAGTCAACACAGCCGCCCATTATCTGCAGCCAGAGGACGTGTTGATGCACTGACCTGATAACCGAGTGCTTAGAACCGAGTGCTTAGAACAGCGTAACCACTGAGTGCCCATTTTCATTTTTGGCTCTGAAACTATTTGCAACTAATTTTCCTGTCTCTCTCCACTGCCTATATCAAATAAATGAATAAAAAATGAAATAAATGAAAGACTGTGTTTATAATTACTCATTGATTAATTAGCATCGTTTTGAGCATTAACCAGACCTTCCTTCAAATATCTGGGTGCTGTGAGTGGGTGGTTCTGCTTAAATTACTTATTTATACACAAGAACATATGAGGGAACTTGCTTCTTTCCTCCTTCCTTCATTCAGCCATCTATTCATTCATTTGTTCAACCCACACATGCGGGTCTGGACCAGGCAGCCATCGGAAAGTCAACGATATCTTAAAAAATGAAACACTAAAGTCGTGTCCTGGCTGTAACTGTCTGGGATGCTGCGTCCTTCTTTCAACTGTGATATCATTTCGACAGAGAACTATTATCATAAAGTGTCTGAGCTGAGTGTGGGCCACTGGCATCACACTAAAAACCCTCTATGCTTCCTTCTTCTGTACTCTGGTGGATACTCTTTGCACATCACAATAGCCTAATGTGGATGAATTTCAAGAAGGAACAACTAGCAACCAATTGAATATATTCTAAACGGAGCTGTAGTGCTGCAGATCACAATATCTTCAAATCTATGGTGTCTCACAGAGTTACATTTATCGTTTGACATTGGTGAATTCCATCTATTGGGTGCAGAACATCAGACATAAAGTCTGAAATGCAGCAGAGCCCATTCAAACCACTCATTAATTTCATTGCCTTCACTTCCAGTTCATCTCCAAGAGCCTGGGTGAAATTGAATGTCATGTTTGTCTTCTGAGCAGCTCAGGGGTTAATTTAAGATTATTTCTGCCATCTCAAATATGTCAGCATTTCTCTAACCAGGTTTTAATTTATCCACTTCTATATACCTGATAATGTACATTTAGGCCAAGTCAAGAGAAACGTATTTTTTTTAAAATACATTTTCATAATTACATTTACTGCTTATCCCAGGGTCTTCTCAAGCTCATAATTAAACTAACACTTTCTCGTGAGAATTTGTAATTTATCTGCATCTGCCTGACATTCTTAAATGAATTAAGAATCAACAACAAGAACAAAACAAATTATCATGTTGTCATCAGGAAACTGCTTCCTTTGTTTTCCCTCCACCAGACGTCACTTCATCTCTAACCTAATATCTTCATCAAGCGTTATTCCAAGTAACGCCAACTGTCTGCACAACAACCAAACTGCCATCAACTTGCTTTGGTGATAGTGTTGTCTGTTTTTTTCCCTTCAACTATATATTCAGCGAAACATTAAGTGTTTATGCAACACCTACTGACAGCATCTGGAAAATATGTTCTCTAGGACACAAACGACCGCTGGGGAATAAAGTATAAAAATAACTGCACATTCTAATCTTATGCTTGTCAGCTTGCATAAATACTTACTTGAGACAGTCCTGTTTGGGGAAAATGACAGTAAAGTGTTGAGCACAAATAGCTTTAAATAACCCACAACTAAACTTGGCACCAGAGAAACCGTTTTTAAAAATAGATAGTCTCAGTGGTTTCAAAGCTGCAAGAAATAGTGTTTTTATGTGAGCAATGAGTCAGATGACTGAAGTGAAAGGAGTCATTCATGGTGATGGAATCGCTAGATTGGGTCATTGAGCATGAGAATAATCACCAAACCAGCTCTGTCACTTTCAGTCACTTTTTTCTCATTGTTTTGCAAAATCACTCTTATTAATATAACATTTCTGGTGGCATAGAACTAAAAGGAGAGTGACAGCTGAATTTACATTCATCGGGCAGTTCCTAATACAGGCATATTTTACCCCCATGTCTTCTGAATGTAAAAATAGATCAAGAAAAACAGCAACAAGTTCACTAAAACTGCTTTCACCGATCATACACACTATTAAAACCACTGAGTACCACTGATTATCGTGTTACAGTTTCACCACTGGAGGACTGAGATTTATGAGAGAGCAAATAAACAATCAGTTCTTGAAGTTCCAGGAAAAAAACGAGTGTTAGGAAGTGATTGACTTTGACAAGGATTAAACTGTGCCCTTGTGATAATGCTGACTGGAACAGAAAGGGATGAAAATGTGTTCTGACAGATTTTTCAGCACTGCAAACATTGTTCAGGAATGGTTAGAGAAACATGATAAAAAACTTCCACAAGGTGTTGCTTGACCTCCACAGTCAGGAGATCTCAATCTAACATAACATCACTAGCGTTTTCTGGAAAAAGAAATATAATCTCTGGAGGCTGCACCTCACAACATGCAGAAATTAAAGGTCTCATATTGGGAACGTCCATTGTTAGTGTGTTTCAGCTGTTACGAAATAAAGACGTTTCCTTTGCTGATGCCCACCTGCAACACTTAGTCTCCCAGCTAGCTACTTGTGGCTAACTCAACAGTTTTCTTCCTTAAGGGGGCGGGGACAGCATCGGCTCATTAGTTTTTAGAACAAATCATTCCTTTTAGAAGATCCCTAAAACCAGTCCTCATACAGTCGAGGTGAAATCAAAAATCTTTGGAGTATTTTGAGATAAAAAACTGAAAGAAACTGTCAGGCTCTGGAGGGCCCTGACAGTTTCTTTCGGTTTTTTATGGTGTCCATAAAGACATTTAATTATTGACTTGTTCCACTGCGTTCTTGAGGCCAAAAATCAATCAATCAACTTTATTCTCTTTAGGTCAACCAAAGGAACATTTCACTGCATTTTTATTGTAATATATGAATGCACCCACTGACAGGAGGAGCTAAACTTTGACTTTTTATTCTTAGAGGCCTATAGCTGCATGCATCAGAATAAAACCAGTGCTATAAAGAAGGGTCATCTGCGTGCATGAATCCTTCCTCCATCTGATTGGCTGGGATTGACCCATACTTGCAACCATCTACTTTGAAGGCAGACTGTAAATCCACTTTCAGGGGAACTCAGTCCATCTGCAAGCAGCAGCCTCTGGTGCCTCCATGAAATTAAATGTCAGATGCAACAGGACGGAGGATTTGTAACAGCTGACTGGCATGTGCTAACAAAATAGCTGGTCCCATTTAAAATGAGGGACCAGAATTCACAATTTAAATAAAGCATTTCCTTCTTCCTCTCGCCGAATTGTCTCCTTTCAACCTCAGTCCTCGTACACAGGAAGGATCCAGGCAAGGACAGAGTTCCCTCAGCATCTTCTCTCTCTTGTGTGGAAAAAGAATCCCTCATTGCACAACTCTGGCAGTGGTTTTGTTTCTCAGGGCTGGTAAAAGACAGTGAAGCCCCTACTCCAGTTTGAAGGGTCCTCATGTAAATCCCTCTTAAGCCGTTTGTGCTTCAATTAAAGCAGATTGCGTTATGCCTCTCACAGGGTGATGATCACCGGAGAGTCATGGGTCTTGGCACTGGCTTTGAATTCCTGATGAGAAGCAGTTGTTTGTTTTATGGCTGAAAACTCTGCCAAGATGTTGCCTCATTTTATTTGATTTCTAACTGAAATAGTTTAACTAAAAAAAACACGGAGCCTCACATGTGCAGTACAAAACAATCTTTTATATAGTGCTATGTAATGCTGGTGTTAAATGTATATATAATGCTGCTGGTTCAAGCCTATACTTAATCCACTGCTATCCATAATGGAGAACTCTGGAACATGCACATACTGTACAGCAGTCATCTATCTATTATAACAATCCCAACAACGCTCATGCTTGTAAAAAAATAAATCTGAATTTGAGAAACTGTCCTTTTCACATGTATCAGCTGTAGATTTATAATGTGTTACTGTTATTATTAGGGTCCGAGCACCGACGGTGCGAAGACCCTATTGGAATGCAAGGAATTATTTATTATTATTATTATTATTATTATTATTATTATTATTATTATTATTATTATTATTATTATTATTATTATTATTATTCTTTTCCGGACTTTTGAATTGCCTTTTTGGCGGCCTTATCGTACCCCAAAACGCGTCAAACTTGGCATGCTCATCAGGACTGGCAAAAAATTTGATATTTTATGGGAGTTGCGCATGTGTGAGGCAAAATGGCTCCATAGCGCCCCCTGGAAAATTAAAAATTTTGTCATTAGGCCAACTTGCACGATGTTTCATGTACAGCTACAAAATTTTGCATGCATATTCAGCACATCAGGAAACCCAAAAAAGTCAATCATGACCACGCCCTAACACGAACAGGTGGTCGGCCATCTTGAATTAGCTGTAAATTTTTCAAAATTAATAACTCATCGGGGATAAAAGTCCGAGAGACCTCAAATTTGGCCAATATATGCAAACACGCGACCTGATGAAAAGTTATCAAAATGTTCATCTCATTTCAAAGGGCGTGGCCATGGCGACTCCCAAAAAAATGGATCCTTCGCCATGAAAAAGGAAGTGGTGTCTGACTCAGCTGTACATGCTCCAATCTGCCTGAAATTTCACGTGTGATCAATGTCCAGCCCTGACAACATCCATGTGGTTATATACAGTCACAGTCATAGCGCCACCTTGTGGTAACAGGAAATTGACATTTTTCACACTTTGATGTACTATTCTTAGCACGTTGATCAGATTCACCTCAAATTTGGTGACATAAGCCAGAACACATTGATGATGATCCCCAGAGAAAATGGTGGCTCGTCATCAAAGGGCGTGTCTGTGGCGGTGCGGCGAATTTCGATTTCTCGCCATGAAAATTGAATTATTTATATCTCAGCTGTACATGGTCCAATCTGGACCAAACTTGATATGGTGGACACCAGTCCGGGTCTGAACACATCCACATTCATAAATTTAAAAATACTGATAGCGCCACCTATTGGCAACAGGAAGTAATTGTCATTACATTTGCACCTACCATTGCCGGAAACTTTGTCATATCATCTCGAAAATTGGTCAGCTGAGTGGTTACGCCTAGGCGATGCCACAGTGTGAAGATTTTGACGATTCATACAACACTGTTGCCGTGGCAATGCATCGTTGCCGTAATAAACAAAGTACTTTTTGACAGGTTAAAAATGCTCAAATGCTTGCCAAAATTACCACACATATCTGGACCCGTAACCCATTTGATATTTTAGGAAAACTGCACATGTGTGTGGCAAAATGGCTCCATAGCGCCACCTGGAAAATTTCAAACAGTTACCACGGCCAGTACGTATGACCTAGAATTATGAAACTTGGTAGGCTTATGTAACTCGTCAAGACACACAAAAATGTAATTGACACCCATTCCCAAAACTCAACAGGAAGTCGGCCATTTTGAATTATATGTCATACTTTTTGACGATTTTGGGTCATTTTTGTACATTTTCAAAAGCTATAAACTCAAACAGGGTAACACCGAGAGAGCTGAAATTTGGCCAGGATGTACTCCAGGCATGGGTGATCAAAAGTTATCAAAATGCTCACCTTAAGTCTGAGGGCGTGGCCATGGCGGCCTCGTGAATTTTGATACTTCGCCATGAAAAATCAACTGCTGTGTAACTGCCCTAAACATGCTCCAATCTGCCTCAAACTTTACATGTGTGATCAGAGTCCAGTCCTGATCACATCCATAGGCTGACATAAATTCTCGGTCGCAGCGCCACCTGGTGGACGGAAGGAAATGCTCTATAACTAGCCTGTACATGGTCCGATCTGCCTGAAATTTTATATGCGTGATCAGAGTCCGACCCTGATCACATCTGTAGGCCGACATACACTCTCGGTCGCAGCGCCACCTGGTGGATGGACAGGAAAAGCTCAAAAGTAGCCTGAACATGCTCCAATCTGCCTGAAATTTTACACGTGTGATCAGAGTCCGGCCCTCATCGCATCCGTAGGCCGACATGCACTCTCGGTCGCTGCGCCACCTGGTGGACATGCGTGGATTCGCCGACCAGCACGGATGCGAGGACCCGTCCAACGCTGCTTGCAGCTTTAATTTAATTATAACTTACATTACTGCCAGGGCATTAACTATCTCTAGCAGCAGCTGATTTTACCTCACTGTAATGATAAGTGGCACATAATTATATAGCTAACATTACATTATATAGCTAAATAATGTCACTAACTCACAGCTGCTGATACTTAAAGCTGCCAGAGCAGGAAGTGGCTTCAATAAGATGTCAAAACATTGACGTGATTTAAAGGTGGAGTAAATCATTCTAATCCAACGTACTTTTTCTCATTTACAGTCTGGCTGTGTGCTTTCTACAGTCCTGAATCTTGAAATGATAAATAAACCAAGTGACATGGACCAGTCAGCACAACATTATTCCAGCCAACCAACAACAGGGGGCGCTAATGCTCTAATGCATCAGCTTGTAGAGAACAGTGTAAAAGACAGTGACTGCTCCTCTCCCAGGATCTGCTTCTTTGCTCCTGGAGACAAACTCCAGGATGTTCTATGCAACAACCACAGTATCGGCTTCAGTAATCCACCTCCATAGCTACGTTCTGACAGAATTAATGACAGACTACAGCTAGCTACCTTACCAACTAGTCATTTTTACAGTCATCAGGGACACAATGATGGTGTTGCTGTTTGTTAACTGTCCAGTATTTCTCAAACTAGTTAGTAGTTAACTGAGAAGACACCGCTTCACTCCGCACCACTGTCTGCTTAGCTGAGATACGTACTCTGCTGCATGTGCTGCTCAGAGTATTACAACATTATCCCAAGCTTCTTTATCTTTTGAAATGAGCTTTAATGCCAGTAAATATATTTGTAGTTTTATTTGTAATTGGCTGATTTATGGCCGCCGGATAAATTGGTCAGACTTTCCAATTTCAGGCATATGGGTTCTGTAAAGCGTCTTGAGACAATTTGACCTGTAATTGGCCCTATATAAATACAACTGAATTAAGCTGACATATCCAACACATTTCCTGTGTTGGATGCAGTTTGTGTGTTTACATATTGTTGGTTTAATGGTTTAATATGGTTTAATAACCCTAACCCATGGTTTAATAGTGATTCATGTAGTAATGTTTGTTTGGATTCAGCTGTAAGAAAGACACCTAACACTCCATGTTTATAAGGCTTGAACACCTTTCTTTAGGTCAACTAGCCCAGTGATGTTGTACTGTACGGTGTTTGTTTGCATTCATCAACAGCTATAATGAGATTTTTGAATGCCACAGTCCATGTTATATCATAGGAGATTTACTTACAAGCAGAGATTCTAGCTTCAAAAAGAACCCTGATAAGACTTCAAGAACATGTAAATACGTAGTTTATATAAGCTAATTCTGTTCATGAACAAACAAGACCAGCTTGTGATTAGTTGCAAACATGTTTTGTTGAGTGATTTGAGAACTAAACCAAGCTCTGAGATTTCCTAATGTGAATCCTGTGGCTTAATGTTTCAGAAAAAATTGAGCTGATCTGGCATAAATGTGGCCACAAATAAAGCGCGGTGTATATTTGTTGGTGTCCGTCCATACATTTGCATTTGGTGCTCCAGTAAGTGATGGTGGCAGTGAAGCTGTGCAGACTTACACAATAGTAGCAGCTCCAGCCAGTAACAGTGTGGGCTGTATCTCTCATCTCCTGCAAGGCCTCGGCTCGCAGGTAGCCCAGCTCCCTCAGGCAGCCGTCGTGAAACACTCGAGTGCAGATCCGGCAGGGATACAAGTCATCGGCCGTCCACACCTCGCACACATCGCACATCTCATCGCTCGGTGGCTGAAACCAGAGAGCATCATTGAGACTGTGGCATTTACATGATGATTTTTGTTTCGCATGCATGCTCATGCTTCAATCACCTTGAAAAATCACAGCATGCCTGTCCACCAAAGCTCTAACAGGTCAAGAGGAAAGATGAGGCATCGGTCCATGTGGTGGGAGTGCAGTTTGATGGTGGGAGTAGTGTTATATAATAGTGATTTGTGTCGTGTGCAGTCAATTACTCATATTCTAAGATCGATAATTAAGACATCACTACCTCTAGTATCAGAGTCATATCTGTGCCCTTGTCTAAAGTGTTCAGTGTCAGCCTTTGTCCAGCTTCCCTGCAGACCCACTCTGCTGTCCAGCCAGGGGAAATGACTGGCAAATGCTTGGCCAGTTAGCAACACAAAGGCACTGTCAGTTTCCTTGCTGTTGTTTATCTATTTCACACAAATCCCAGATGTCATAGTGCTCAGTCAGAGTTTATCTTCTACTGATGTATACGATGACTAAGCATCATAGTTCCAGTCAAGATGTGATCTATGCTTTTTACACCGGCTGTAAATTCTGCACATGGTCAAACATCAATTTGACCAACATGTGAACCCACCCCGCTGGCTTCAAACTTCATTACACTGCATGGTGCTAAATGTGTGTAGGACACAGCAACAGACTTTTTCATCGTTCTGGATAATGTGAGACGTCACATTATCTAGAACGATAACGTTCTGGCCAACATGCTTTCCAAACATGTTGGCAGGCAAAAGTGTTTGTAACTGTCCCAAATGGCATCACTGGAAGGCGAGGTGAGAAGCAGGCTGCGTTAGAGAGGGCAGATGCCATATCATTTAAATATGGCTGTAGCAGCCCACATTTTTAGAGTCTCTCCTGGAGGGCACTCGCAGCGTTACGCTTGGTTGTACTCATGAAAAGTAATAGAAATAGGGCTGTAGAGAACAAAAAATAGAGTTTTCGACATAGATACCTTCAGATTCCTTACATAATATTTGAGAAGTGCTTCAGAGTACCTACTTGACAACAACAGGTTAGATATCAGTTAACATTTATAATTAATGTTAACTGATATCTAACAAGACCTTGTGATGGAAAAACAATTAAGAAAGCAAGTGCGGATTAAATACAACAGCGTGTCGTCAGCATATTATAGAAATATCTTTGAGGAGACAGAACCAGAGCACCTCTTTTCACATACAGTAGGAGGGTTCATTTAGTGACATATCTGGTAAACCCCAAAAAACCTTCATTTATTTACTCCTGATGGTCGAACAAGGTCAGGTATTAAGTAGCCGGGAACCCGTATTAATTCCATTCAGTTTCAGTCTTTTTGAATTTAAAGGTAAATGCTTTTATGTTTGTACCTCTTGTTAAGACCACAGCACCGTCAGTACAACAAGTTGACACGCAGTGTTTACTCTTTGCCAAACAGAAAAACCTGATGGTGTCAGCGCTCCGGCGAACTCCAGCCTGTTAGTCAGCATCCCCATGGAAATGGTCACCTCTTGGAGCCAGAGCCGCCCACCCACACCACCTCACCGTGAAGAGCCTCTCACACATCAACAACATATCGCAGCTGGTGTGGAAATAAAAGGGCCTCGCAGAAAAACTTTCTCCCCGTCAACTCGGGTGTTTAGATAAAGCTTAAGAGTCCCTTTACAGCCTGCCTAAACTGCGTTATCACACTGCCTGATATGAGGGAGGAACAGAAGATAATGTGCTGCTGTTGCCATGGAGATTCTTTGACATCTTGCAGTCATCTCTTTAATCCCAGAACGTGGGGATTTTGTAGTGTGTGTGTTTTGTCACATCAATGGTTTTTTTTAAAAATAGATTTGAGTAAAAAAAAAGACACCTAGGCCATGGATTCTCAGTGCCTTTGGCTGTAATAATACCTGCTCTTTCTTTTCCAGCTCCACCCCTACAGGTTGGTCATCGTCGGCTTCCCTTTTAGGTCGAACGAAAGCAGGCGGTGTGAGCTGATGGCTCTTGTCGAGGTCTTCCGGCTCGACTCCTTTCCCGTCCCGTAACCTCGACCAGGCCTCCTGGTTGACTTTGCACTCGTCCCTCGCCGGAGCTGAGGCCTGCTGGGAGGTGGACGGACCTGCGCCGTTGTCGGTCTCCTCTTGCTCCGCCTCCTCAGGTTTTTTTTCCTCCTGATTGGCTGAAGTCTTGGCAGGCCCCTCACCTTCTTCTGCATCTCCTTCTGGCTGCTTGACTGCGACAGCGCGATCCTTGATGCCGGCCTGGAAGGCAGAGACGACAGCGCTGCATTTCTGCACCTTCTCCACCTGCTGCTTCTTTGACATGAGGACTCCCATGGCTGTGGACAGACGGAGAGAGACGGAAAGAGAGACGGTTACATGAGTTTACAGCTAGTCACAACTCACAGCTGACAGCGCTGGAAACAAACCAGCCCTCAGCTGCCATCAGATCTTCATTTAAATATTCCAACACTGTGATTGGGGAGTGGAAGTGAATGACATTAGCTTTTTCCAGCTACGCTCCGCCCACTTCAAGTAGGTTAGGTGTGCACAGAGAAAAACAAATGCAGAGGTGAGTCACGCATTTTTCACAGAAAGAATCAGAATAAATGCTAAACATAATAGAGTGACTGGAAATCAAAGAGATAGAGATATTTGCAGTTAATTACAGTATTAAAATACAGAAATGAAGACATTTGTTCTTTTTGTACGTCAGATCTCGCTCTTACTGAATGTCTTTACTTTTTTCAGCGTGCACTGAATAGCCTTCAAATGTCTTTCTATCAGCAGCAGAGTCCCTGAACTCCTCTTCTTATTACTAATAAAGCCTGCCCATCTGCTCCTCTTCTCACGTTTCATAAAACCGTGCAACTACATGGAGACGCTGACTGAAAGTGGATTTTTATTTGTGTGATTCAAGTGACAAACATAAAGTTGAAGAAAGTAGATCCCACAGCTCATGAGAAAGAAAATGACATTGTTTATTATATATACACTACGTACGAGGAATAAATAAGACCTCAGGGCCTCTGGAACACGGCAGAGCTTGGAAAGCACATAAGCAAGCACATTTACACTCCCTCAACACGTAAAGGTTTCTCTTCATATTAACAAGAGCGAGGGACACATATCAATGCAAAAATCTATACTCTGCTCTAATGTGTCTGTGGCTCTCCACAGCTCATCATATCAAGGTTGACGTCCGTCTGAGCGGCAATAAATTACTGCTTATCAACACTTAACAGTAAAACTGTCCCATAATTAAGATTTGTGAAGGTTTGGAAGGTCATGGATTCCTACAATCTTGACATAGGGAAAGAAGAGCCTCTCCATCGAGGGGAAAATAACAAACGAGTAGAGTACAACAGCTCCAACTGCAGCACAGGAAGTAATCCAATGATCTTCCACGAACCTAATGTTACGTTTTCTCTTGAGGCTCAGGCGCAGGAACAGAGATTGAGACAGAGCTGAAGCCAACAATAATACTTTTATTGACAAGCGGGGAACCAAAAACTACAACTCCCAGTCGCTGGTCCCCGGAAACAGGAACTTGACAACCACACTCGAAACCAGGGCGAGGGTGTCCCCTAGTGGCGGGCGGACTTGACGAATGTTTCAAAAAGCCAAAACTTAAAGCGAAAGAGCTACTCAGCTCTCTAGAAAACACTATGCAAACTTAAAGCGAAAGAGCTACTCAGCTCACTAGAAAACACTATGCGGACTGAAAAGCGAAAGAGCAACTAAGCTCACCAGAAAACACTATGTAGACTGAAAAGCGAAAGAGCAACTCAGCTCACTAAAAAACTCTGCAGCAAAAGAGCAACTAAGCTCACTTAGAAACACTATGCAGACTTAAGGCGAAAGAGCAACTCAGCTCACTAGAAAACACTATGCGAACTTAAAGCGAAAGAGCTACTCAGCTCACTAGAAAACACTATACGGACTGAAAAACGAAAGAGCCACTAAGCTCACTAGAAAACACTATGTAGACTGAAAAGCGAAAGAGCAACTCAACTCACTAAAGACCTCCACCTGGCTCGTGCTGGGGACGGACTGCTGACTAAGGGAAAGGGTAAGGCAGGGGGGCTGAACGGAAGGTAGAGGCAGCGATGGCGAGTGGGTGGCGAGGTCTCCGGTGTCTGCCAGGAACTGTAGACGTGGGGAAGCCCAAAAAGACGGCTCAGTCGCAGGAGCAGGTGAGGTTCCACTGAAAGGGAGAAAACTCAAATTACAAAGATATCCAACTCTCAGGTTTGGCTAGAGTGAAACAAGCAGCAGAACTGACAATGAGCATTCACAATCCGGCGTCCAAGTGGTGACTGGCGTCTGAATATATAGAGGTGAGGAGGAAGGCTGACTGGCTCCGCCACACCTGTTCCTACTTCCGCTGATGACCCTGATTGTTCACCTGCCGTCGCTGCCACAACACTCTGGATACCTAAAAAGGAGAAAGCACAAAAGGAGGGAGGAGCCCTAGCCAGAGCCTGCTGGAGCAGCCCTGACAGTACCCCCCCCCTCTACGGGCAACTCCAGGTGCCCGAACTGGGTGGTTCGGGTGACGTCGGAAAAAGTCTGTGACGAGAGTGGGGTCCAAGATCAAGCTACGAGGAATCCAGCTGCGCTCCTCAGGTCCATAACCCTCCCAGTCGACCAAGAACTGCAGCCCCCGTCCTCGACGGCGGACATCCAGGAGTCGTCGAACAGTATACGCAGGCGCAGCATCAATGACCCTGGGAGGTGGAGGGGGACGGACAGGGGGGGCCAGAGTACTCTCCACAACTGGCTTAATCTGAGAAACATGGAAGGTCGGATGTATCTTCATAGCAGGTGGTAAACGTAAACGTACCGCACTGGGGTTGATGACACGTTCCACCGTAAAAGGTCCAACAAAGCGTGGAGCCAGCTTCTTGGACTCCACTCTAAGTGGTAGGTCCTTTGCCCTTAACCAAACTCGTTGACCAGGCTGGTAAGTAGGTGCAGGTCTTCGATGACGATTAGCCTGTGAGGTCATTCTCTGTGAGGCCTGTAGAAGGGCCCTCCGTGCCTTCCTCCAGGTGCCTTGGCAGCGCCTAATCATCGCCTGGACAGAGGGGATGTTGATCTCTTGTTCTTGGGAGAAAAACAGAGGTGGTTGGTATCCCAAGGAACATTGAAAAGGAGACAAGCCAGAGGAAGCGTTAGTCAGAGCATTATGGGCGTACTCCAACCAAGGGAGTCTATCACTCCAGGTAGATGGGTTGTCAGAAACCATGCAACGTAAAAAAACCTCTAATGATTGGTTAGTTCTTTCCGTCTGTCCGTTAGACTGCGGGTGAAAACCTGACGAGAGACTAACCGTGGCCCCCAGTGCAGAGCAAAAACCCTTCCACACAGCTGACGTGAACTGAGGGCCCCGGTCAGAGACAATGTCCGCAGGGATTCCATGCAAGCGAAACACATGAGTGACCAAGGCGTCGGCAGTCTCCTTGGCGGAAGGAAGCTTGGACAAGGGTACAAAATGGGCAGCTTTGGAGAAACGATCAACAATAGTGAGTATGACTGTGTTACCTCGAGAGGGTGGCAAACCGGTTACAAAATCCACCGCTATGTGTGACCACGGGCGTCTGGGGACAGGGAGAGGCTGGAGAAGTCCATAGCTGGGCTGAGTGGAATTCTTATAGCGGGCACAAGTGGTACAAGCTCCGATGAACTCCCTGGTGTCAGCCTCCATGGTGGGCCACCAAAATTTCCCTCTGAGAATCTCCAAGGTCCGACTTATTCCAGGGTGGCAGGAGAACTTGGATGCATGCCCCCATAGTAATACCTGGGAACGCACAGAATCTGGAACAAATAGACGGTTAGTAGGGCCGTTACCTGGGTCTGGCTGATGTTGAAGTGCCTCCCGGACCTTAGCCTCTATCTGCCAAGTCAGGGCGGCCACCAAGCAGGAGTTCGGAAGGATGGCTTCGGGAGTCTTGGGTTCATCAGAGCAGGTAAACTGTCGAGATAAAGCATCAGGCTTAACATTACGGGAACCTGGTCGATATGATAGGGTAAAATTAAATCGGCCGAAAAACAGGGTCCACCGGGCCTGGCGTGAGTTCAGGCGTTTTGCAGATTTAACATATTCCAAGTTTTTAATGGTCAGTCCACACCACAAAAGGTTGTTCAGTACCCTCTAGCCAGTGTCGCCATTCCTCTAATGCCAGCTTCACAGCGAGCAGTTCCCTGTTTCCAACATCATAATTTCGCTCGGCGGGGGTTAGACGACGAGAGAAAAAAGCACATGGATATAATTTCTGGTCGTGGGGGGAGCGCTGGGAGAGGACGGCGCCAACTCCGGAGTCCGAGGCATCCACCTCCACTACGAACTGTAACGAAGGGTCCGGCTGGATGAGGATGGGAGCGGAGGTGAACCGATTCTTTAGTTCCTGGAAGGACTGCCCGGCATCCTCCGTCCAGGTGAATGGCCGAGCAGTTGAGGTGAGAGCTGAGAGGGGTGCAGCGACCCTACTAAAATCTCTAATAAAACGTCGATAAAAGTTCGCAAAGCCCAGGAAGCGCTGGAGCTGTTTTCGGTTCTCAGGAACTGGCCAGTCCTGAACCGCCGAAAGTTTCCCAGGGTCCATTTTAATCTCTCCTGGGGAAATAACAAAACCTAAGAATGAAATAGTGGAGGCATGGAACTCACATTTCTCTGCTTTCACAAAGAGACGATTCTTTAGCAGCCTCTCCAAAACCTGCCGTACATGACCAACGTGTTCCTCCAAGGAACGAGAGTAAATGAGGATATCGTCTAGGTACACAAAAACAAAACGATTTAGCATGTCTCTAAGTACATCATTTATAAGGTTCTGGAAAACAGCGGGAGCGTTGGTAAGGCCGAAAGGCATCACTAAATATTCAAAATGTCCTAACGGGGTATTGAAAGCAGTCTTCCACTCATCCCCCTTGCGAATTCGGATAAGATGATAGGCATTTCTAAGGTCCAATTTAGTAAAGATAGTCGCACCTTGGAGGGGGGTGAAAGCGGAGTTTAGCAACGGTAAGGGGTAAGAGTTCTTTACTGTGATTGCATTTAGTCCTCGGAAGTCAATGCAGGGACGTAGAGACTTGTCCTTCTTGTCGACAAAAAAAAATCCAGCTCCTACTGGGGAGGAAGAGGGACGAATTATTCCTGCATTAAGGGACTCACGAATATAGGTCTCCATGGCTGTTTGTTCTGGTTTTGAAAGGTTGTATAGTCGGCTGGTAGGCAGAGTAGCATCCTTTAATAGTTCAATAGCACAGTCGTAGGGTCTGTGGGGCGGTAAAGACAGTGCAAGATCTTTGCTAAAAACTGGGGCGAGATCATGATACTGTGTAGGTACAGCTTCTAAATTCACAGGTTTAGAGATCTTAGAATGTTCTGAGGCAAGGGGCGGCAAGGCCGACAGCAAACAGCTCTGGTGACAGGTTGGACTCCAAGAGGTTACTTTCCCTGATTGCCAGTCGAGTTGGGGATTATGCCGTTTCAGCCATGGAAGTCCTAACACAAGAGGGGGCTCAGAATGGTCTAGGACACAGAAAGCTAGTTTCTCTCTATGATTTCCTGCTAGGCAGAGATCTACAGGTACAGTTTTCCTAGAAACTTTAGCTAACCTGAGGCCATTTAAAGAGCGAGCAATTAAGGGCTGATCTAAGGGAACAGTAGGAATCTTTAGCTGCCTTACCAACTCAAAGTCCAAAAAACATTCCTCGGCTCCAGAATCCACCAGGGCTGAGACGGGCAGAGAAGCAGAGCCCCAACTGAGCAAGGACTCCAGCTGAATGCGTGGCGGAGGAGAGGTGGTAGTTCGGCTCACCAGGATCCCCCCGTTCACTGGTGAGCCGTGTCTTTTGGCGGTAGCTTGGGACAGGAGGCAATAAAATGTCCAGATTTCCCACAGTATAAACACAAGCGGGCTTCTCGGCGATGTCTTTTCTCCTCCGGAGTTAATTGGGCACGTCCTAGCTGCATGGGTTCTGGATCGGAGGCGGTAGGAGAAGAGGGGGCCGAACTGGACGTGCGTCGGTGACTGGGAGAGCTGGAACTGGGGCGGACCCGCTTCTCCCGTCGTCGTTCTCGGAGACGGTTATCCAGTTTAATAGCGCTTGCGATCCACTGTTCCAAAGTCGAAGCCTCTTCTCTCAAAGCGAGTTCGTCCTTTAAACTCTCATTTAGTCCATTGTAGAAAGACCCACGTAGGGCGACATCATTCCATCCTGCTTCCGCCGCCAACGTGCGGAATTCCCTGGCATATTCAGCCACGCTCCGGGATCCTTGTTTTATGTTCATTAGGCGGGTTGAGGCATCTCTCCCCAGGATGGGATGGTCAAAATTTCTCCTCATTTCTTGAACAAAGGCAGCGTAGGAATGACAAAGGGGCCCCTGTTGCTGCCAAACAGCCGTGCCCCAGTCACGAGCTTCTCCTGCTAAGAGGCTAACTAAAAAGGCTATCCGGGCCTTATCCGTCGTATAGGAGTGAGGCTGAAGGTCGAAAACCAGAGAAACCTGAGTCAAAAATGCTTGACAGGAGTTAAAATCTCCGCTATAACGCTCAGGGAACGGAACATTAGGTTCCTTAACGTTACTGACTGAGGCTGCGGGGGCGACTACAGGAGCGGGTGCGACTGGACGAGCATCTAGTCGGTTAACTCGTTCGGTAAGCGAGGAGATCTGCTTATACATAGCGGAATTGCTAGTTGAGAGAGACTGTAACAAGTTGCTATGTTGATCGATCGCAGAGCCCTGACTAAACATAACCTCCTGAATAGTCTTCCCCGAGGCTCCGTCAACCTCGATCTCTTCTCCTGCTGAGCTCATTCTGGCCGGATTGTTCTGTTACGTTTTCTCTTGAGGCTCAGGCGCAGGAACAGAGATTGAGACAGAGCTGAAGCCAACAATAATACTTTTATTGACAAGCGGGGAACCAAAAACTACAACTCCCAGTCGCTGGTCCCCGGAAACAGGAACTTGACAACCACACTCGAAACCAGGGCGAGGGTGTCCCCTAGTGGCGGGCGGACTTGACGAATGTTTCAAAAAGCCAAAACTTAAAGCGAAAGAGCTACTCAGCTCTCTAGAAAACACTATGCAAACTTAAAGCGAAAGAGCTACTCAGCTCACTAGAAAACACTATGCGGACTGAAAAGCGAAAGAGCAACTAAGCTCACTAGAAAACACTATGTAGACTGAAAAGCGAAAGAGCAACTCAGCTCACTAAAAAACTCTGCAGCAAAAGAGCAACTAAGCTCACTTAGAAACACTATGCAGACTTAAGGCGAAAGAGCAACTCAGCTCACTAGAAAACACTATGCGAACTTAAAGCGAAAGAGCTACTCAGCTCACTAGAAAACACTATACGGACTGAAAAACGAAAGAGCCACTAAGCTCACTAGAAAACACTATGTAGACTGAAAAGCGAAAGAGCAACTCAACTCACTAAAGACCTCCACCTGGCTCGTGCTGGGGACGGACTGCTGACTAAGGGAAAGGGTAAGGCAGGGGGGCTGAACGGAAGGTAGAGGCAGCGATGGCGAGTGGGTGGCGAGGTCTCCGGTGTCTGCCAGGAACTGTAGACGTGGGGAAGCCCAAAAAGACGGCTCAGTCACAGGAGCAGGTGAGGTTCCACTGAAAGGGAGAAAACTCAAATTACAAAGATATCCAACTCTCAGGTTTGGCTAGAGTGAAACAAGCAGCAGAACTGACAATGAGCATTCACAATCCGGCGTCCAAGTGGTGACTGGCGTCTGAATATATAGAGGTGAGGAGGAAGGCTGACTGGCTCCGCCACACCTGTTCCTACTTCCGCTGATGACCCTGATTGTTCACCTGCCGTCGCTGCCACAACACTCTGGATACCTAAAAAGGAGAAAGCACAAAAGGAGGGAGGAGCCCTAGCCAGAGCCTGCTGGAGCAGCCCTGACACCTAAAGGTTGAAGACACATAACCCTATAGTTCTGATTGTCTAATTTCATCTAAATGTCGCTGGATGTAAACTTGCTTGTTGTGCTCACAGCATCAAAAAAAGACCAACAACGTGTCTTTCCAGAACCAATGCCCCAGTTGTTTTTGGAAGTTTTTCAGCCCCCACTGTGTGGAGTTTTCATTGGAGCTATGTACGTACTTTCCCCCAAAGAGACAGTCCCAATGAAAACTGTTGGGCGTCTCTAAATTTGCATTTCTTTGTGCAGCAAATATGAGATTCCACTCATTTCCACAGTACAGGGTGTGAAAACCTGGACCATAAAACCAAAAACATTGCTTGTTTCTTGGATGATCCACCCTTCTAAATGTTGTTAGTCAAGAAAGAATGTGATATAGCATTTTTGTAAGCCTCTATTTAGCATCTATTCACATCCATTGTTTTTTTCAGCAGCATACAAGCTCAGTGGAACCTCGTTTTCAGGTTGAGAAAGGTGTTTCCCATCCAGTGTCCCCAAACAAATTTCCTAAATTGATGTGCGATTCAAACTTAAAGGTTCAACCAGTGAGTCAGCAAAAACCATCACCTCATTCTTTGATGGTAAATTAACTTCCTTATTTACGTCAGGGGACCAGATTGCATTCAGACTTCAGGGGAAAAAACCAAGAGAGCCAACCTTGTGCATATAGAATGGTTGCTTCTGTTCAAAGCTTGGTTTCAATCACCACAACTTGCTGAGTTCAGTCATCTGTGGATTCTGACATCACTTCTCCTCGACTCTTCACCGAAAGAAATCACTAAAGATGAGATAAGGTAAGATGTACTTTATTGAGCCCCAAGGAGAAAATGAACTTCACTCCCCCTGCAGCTTTTCAATGAGATTTCTGCTGGTTATTAAAGCCAACACCTTTAAAATTGAAGCATGGAGGCAATTCAATTCTTGGCAATGTTATTGTTGTAGTTATTGGCAATAAAAAAGTGAAAAATGTCAATTTAAAGCACATAAATGCTATACAACATCCATAATCATGGCTAAAATGGGACTGATAAGATGTTTGTGAAGTCTGTCTTTCTGACTGCATTTCTATAGTTTGTTCTATGGTATGTATTTCTATGTGATCGTAAAACTTCTGAAGTCACTAAATCCAGCACAGGAAGGTGTGGTGGACTGGACAGGAAGTCAGGAGAAAAAACACAAACCTGACGCAAGTTCTCGTCTCCACTTAAGTGAGACGCAGCCAATTCACAGCCTTGGTTGAAAAAAGGTGGATTGAAGTTGATTACATGCTACTTAGGGACACGAGTCTTCGCTCTGCAGTGTGATCCATCCGTCCATGCTCCACATAAGTGCTTGTGTGAAATTTAATTGCATTTATCTGAAGAGAAATGGTGGTCATTTGCTGTCTTCCTTCCCAGGCTAAGACTCTAATAGCCTTCCAGGCCTCATGCTCTCAGGCTGCTCCTGGATTTCATAGACTAGAAGCAACGGCGTTCATTTTGAAAGTTCAGCCCCACTGCACTCACTCTGGTTTCATGAATTTAACAATCCAAAAAACAACTACATGACATGGCAGCCCAGTCACAGTAAATCTCAATTAAAAGGTCCTTACATTTTCATTTAACTATGCAAACTTATTTTTATGCTATATTTTATGACTTGTTTTATGATGCTCCTTATTATTATTATTATGCTCCTTATGCTTATTTTTAATGTTTGCTGATTTTAAATGTGAAGTGTCTTTGAGTGTTCTGAAAAGCATTATACAAATAAAATGTATTATTACTATTAACTTCACTGAGTGGAAGCAAATGGATGTCTTATTGATTATGAGGTGAAAGGTCAGGTCAGTTGAGGCAAAGCTTTCCGTCAGTGGACAGGGCTTTATTAACTACCGCCCATCAGCCTTTTAAACATGTTTTATGTATGTGTCCACACTTGAAAAATGGCCAAATAACGTGTAATGTATTATCCAAAAAGTGGATCAATCGAGAAAAATGTGCAGACGGTGGTGAAATGGTGTTGATTATAACCTTAAAAAGCCTAAAATATATTAAAAAATAAACTGTGAAAACCTCCTTCTTTCATTTTAAATTAAAATCTGACATATACTGACTCCAGAGTCGTGTCCATCTGAGACATTAACTCAAGGACGAATGCTTCATTTTAAAGATCGGTCCATCTTGTGCAGCGCCCTCCTGCAGTCTAATACATGACAGAAACATGCTGAGAATGAACAATCATTAAAATGCACATATGCAGGCTTGTAGAATATTGAAGAGACAATTATCCTAAGAGCAGGGACGACAATCAGCTCAGCAGGATGTCTTTTAGCACAGACGAGCTCCAGCTGAAAGGTCCGGTCCATTATTTTAATGTACCGGTTCTGGGGTTGGGATTGGCTTGGGTTGGGTTGGGTTGGGTTAGGGTTTACAGTTTACAGAGGAATGAGAAATAAATGAGGGTTAGGATTTATAGTTTACAGAGAAATGAGAAAATAAATGACAATTTTGACCAAAATATCCACTTACAGTAAGTGCATAATTCACAGTTACAATAATTATCCATTGTCTTATAGGGAAAATACACAGATTGAATTTCTATTTTGTTTTTTGGGGGGTAAATGGAAAATTTACATAATTATACACATCATGTCTGTTCTGGAAGAAATTCAGATCTTTGGGGTTTTGTTGATCTAAACTGTTGGTTGTTGAGCTTGAAGATCGTCCTCAGCTAGTTGGACACATCGGATGTCAGGTTTACGACTGATTTCAGGTGACTAACTTTCTGCTAACTGCCTGTTTCTGTTTTCTTTGCTACGGAAAACAACAACCACCACCTCTGGACAGCAACCTACCGCACTGAAAGCGTGAAGCTTTGCAGAGGATTTGGATCGTGCAGTAAGACAGCAATGCTAGTTTTCATTTTACTCACAATGATTATCTTCCTGCATACAAAGTTTCCACCAAAACGGTTCCATCGTCAGGATTTTGAGGTAACACAAATGCTGCATCCTTCGCTTCACGCCGCTTAGATCCACGTGATCCCAGCAATGTCCCGCCCACAGCTCTATCTGATTGGTTACAAGTCATGCTCAATAGCCTATCAGTGCTGAAGGACAGATCTTGAAAGGTTTTCTTTTAATTAAAACTCTCAGAAACAAAATGAAACAGAAATAAACAAATGCACTTCAACAAGGATTCATGTTGGGGTTGGTATTATATTTCCATTTCTCCTGTAAATTTATCATGTTCTATATATCGGTTAATAAACAGTATCTCTATAGAGGTATAGCCCCTAAACGAGGAGCAGTCAAAGACGGTACCATCACTCCACCAGGTCACAAGTATATGGCTGTAAGGGAGAACTATATAATAAAGTTCAAAATTTATTGTCCAGAACTTTGTTGAATGTTAATGCTCCCCTTTCTCTCCATTGTTCCAGTCTGTATATCTATGTACGAAATCAAATAAAGAGAAAATTCCAAAAAATATACAAAAATGAACAAACAAAACATACTTAGAGGGAAATCAGCCCTGAGAATTAGTTTTTTTTAGAGGAATTTTACCACACAGGTCTTCAAAACCCAACCTCATGAGACAAAAACAGGATAAGAATACCAACTAGAAAGAAGCCATAATAGAGATTACTATTTCTAGATTCTATATGATTTGAACCGCTTCTCTTACCAGAAGCCTGGTCCTCTGCAGCTAATGAGTGGGCTGTAAACAGAGGAGATGTGGTGATCACAACACAGGATGGCACAGTGATTATTATGGGGACTTAATTATCCACTGAAGTGACCTTTCCACTCAGGCTCATAGCAGCGCTGCCTCAGACTTTAGACAGTGAAAAGCCTGGAGAAGCCAGAAAAGCCTGCAAAGACCAGCTTGTAAACTGCCGCCTCTTTTCACATGACCGTAAGAAAATAAAGACAGTTTGTAAGCCTTTCTGTGTCCTCGAAGCCTTAAAATAACCACACCATGGCTGATGTCTCGGATAAACGCTGCGACCACAGCTGGATGCTCAGTTATTGTGCAGTGCAGATAATGAACCATGCCATTGTAAATGAGATAATCAACAGAAAACAATGGTCAGCAAAGTGAATAGGCTTCATAAACAGTAGGAGAGGGAGGGGATAAGAAACAACAACAAGAAACCATTACCAGGCCTCAAGGTCCTCAAGCACACAGTAATATATATATATATATATATATATATATATATATATATATATATATATATATATATATATATATATATATATATATATATATATATATATATAAATTAAAAAAAATTGAACCTAAATGATTTCAATGTCCTTTGAAAGTCTAAATCTAACATCTCTGCTGCAAAACTAGAAAGAAAGTTGTACAGTTTCCTGTTTTATCAGCCTTATTAATAAAATCTACTCCCCAGTTCATCATTTTGAACAATGCAGAAAGAGGTTTCTACACTCGTCTGTGTACAAATTTCATGATGCTGGAGGAAAGAAGAGACCCAGAAGCAAAGTAAAAGCAGCATTTACATCCTCCAAACAAGCGCCGAGAGCGAAGCCGCTGCTGATGAGGAAATAAGTGAGCACACAGAAGACCTTGTCATTTTCAGGTTAACTTATGAATTTTAAATAAAGGCCTTGTGTTTTTTTTTTCCTTCCTCTCTTCCTGCCTGTACAAGTCGATTCTGACACAAATGGGTCAATGCTTTTGCTTTGATACCTTCACGTATTTAGATAGCGCCGGGTAACCTGCCACTTGGTCGCCTCGCAAGTCTGAGATCCCAAAGGTTTTGACCACAAGCCTGTCAAGCTGATTAACCCTCCTTCCTGCCTGACTGACAGCGACGTTTGTGCGTCTAAACGCCCCGAGAGAGAGGTGATGTGTTTGTTTTTTCATCCCTGACAGCGAGCCACTGGAAATCTACAGTGAACAGTTTTTGAAGAACATATCGCTGTCAGGTGGGTGTTTTAGAACAAGGTGAACCTCACTTAAAATAACGAAACAAAGCGAAGGCAAAAGATTTCCAGAAATTAACTCTGATAACACAATCCAAGCACTATCAGGTGTGGTTTTACTTTCCAACAAAGAATCTTGTTTCCAGCATGGTCTGACTCTTTGCACAGTTATTTTTGTTGCCTTCTAGTCTGAAATATACCAACAAAGTGTTTCTGTTAAAGCTCAGATTCTGCCTCCATCTTCCATTTGAGGAGGATAACACTCCCTGAGGCCTGATGATCACTGGGCTCCTGCAGCTGCCTTGCTGCTCCGCTCTCCTTCCTGGACCCCTCTGAATGATTTAAATGCCCCCAGATAAAAAAAGATCTGGACGAAGGGAGGGGAAACGGGGCCACTCCTTGGGGCAGAACCTGACATATGGCTGAGGAAATGTTCTTCTGTCAGGCTGCACTGCGACAGAATATTCCTGAGATACTGACTCATTTTCATGTCTGCCGTGAAACATACGGAATGAAGCATTCGTTTTGTTCCTCACCATTTTCTCTGAGGTTTTTGCACATGAAATCTAAGTTCAATGTGCGTTCAGCCTCTTGATTCATGTCTGCAATCATCTACAATGAGCTCTCAGATGATGAAGCTCTCAGGAGCATCTTGGTTTAATTAAATATTGATAATTTCAGAGGGAGGTGGCACCAAAGTGCTCTTGAAATCTTTGTGATTTTTCTCTCTGCTCCTCTGAGTAATCCTTCTTTTAGTCTGTCCACACTCCTCAGTTGAACACTCATGTGAGGCGTCTTCCAGCTGCAACGGCACAAAGTTTATCAAAATCTGAAGTCCACCTGAAGTGTTTTTGACTTTCAGAGGGTTTCAGAGGGAGCAGAAGGTTTTTAAACTGGAAATTAATCTTCATTTCAAACTGCAATCCATTTCCTCCTGTAAGCAGAGGCCAACGGGGACACCTTGAAGTCTGTATTAGTATTCAGTTCTCTGCTGTTCCAGTTTCACCATGGGGAAGTCACTGAGCTCACTGAGCAGCCATTTATCAGTCCAAGGAAAATAGAAGTCACAGCACAACTAGGCAAGTCTGAAACATGTAATTGGCCAAATTAGCAGTTCTTCTGTTGATTATAGGTTCAATTGATTGCTTGGGTTCTCTGAGAGGACTTTATAACTTCACTCACTGTGTTAGCAGCAGGAAAAAAGTGTTTATAGGAAACCAGATTGCCTTTAGTGACCTGCATCGACACTTTTCCGCTGTTTTACAAGAGACAAGTTTAGATAAGTTGCTGCCTTAATTCAACATCAAACACAACCAAGTCTCTTTCCAAACCTGCTGTGCATCAGAGCATTTTAGATTATAAAAGTGCAGAAAGAATGCTAAACAGTTTTTCTCTCCTATTAAGTGGGTGTGTGTTTCTCTGACTGTACGATTCCCTTCCCAGAGCTGCTGGATTTCGCTTGTATGTGCTGATTAGAATCCCAACCAGTCCTCCTTTCCTTTTCTTGTTTCAGAAGAGGAGGGGAGTGAAAGAGGGGGGAAAGAGTTTTTGAATGGAAGCACCACAAAGCATGCCTTTTCATGGGAATGAATCCGCCTTTAGCTGAAGATCTCACCCACAGACCAGGGAAGCAAAGACCTGGAACTAATTACACTAACGAGTTCACCCAGATCCCTGTAATAGCCAGAGAGTGGAATCATTAGGAAACCAGCTGAAACACGCAGATCTACATGCACTCAGACACACAGGGTAAAAACCAATCCAAAAAAGAAGCTTGAGGTGGTTCCTCATACAAATAACTCTCCCTCTGGCATTTCACTGCACAGAGATTCTGCAACAAAACATGCATACTAGAGGGCTTTGAAATTCAGCTCGAGAAGTGCCTGAATTAAGGAGGAATTTAAATCTCCATGCATGGTTAGGACTGGAGACATGATGCTGGCATTCAGGCGCTGCCAGGCGAGCAACGCTGTGCCAGCTCTGATGGAGTTTTGACAATGAGCACAGAGCAGAATCAAGCTCAGGGCTGCAGGAGGATCTGTCACAGACCGAGGGGCAGGACTCACTCCAAGGTTAACACCAAAAAAAAACTAAAACCATGGAGCCTCTGAGGACCAGGAGATAACGAGAATGGGGCTGTAAACAAACTTAATGAACAAGTCCCCTCACTGTGGGACAGAAGCAGCAGAAAACTACAACCAGAGCTGCAGAGAAGATTCAGAATCAGCCAGTTGCAGAAGAGAAAACAGCCTGGCTGCTTTAACAATCACCCTGTGCCAAATGATGCGCATGAGCTATGTATAGTGTAAGAATTCCCCTGTCTCTTCCTCACTCTGTTGATCAGATATGAAATGAGACACTCCTGTAGTTTGAAACCAACCGCGATGCACATCCACACCCATATGGACGCTGACCTAAATACGCTTCCCCATTCGAGCATCTGTAACGAGGCTTCTCAGCACACACTAAAACCCACCTACATGAGTTCTGCTCTGCGTAAAAGCTGAAGCTACAGCAGTCCTGCACACGTTTCAAAGGGAGGAAAAAAACATCTTCAAATGTGTGGACTCACCGTAAAGGGATGAAAAACAACAACCAAGCCTGGTTATTTTGGAAGGAGGGGGACTTTATCCTCTCTGCCTCAAGCCCGGCCGTCCAGCATGGCAAAGACTCGAATGAAGTATGTGCACCTTTTTGTCTTTTGCTCTCCCCGTTCTGCAAGGAGATGGATGGCAGTTTGTTATCCTCCTCAGAAAAAACGGAGCCTTCTTTTTCTTCTTCTGGAGGAATAAAGCGTTCTCCAGGAGCAGCAGAACGGACAGCTCCGGTGCTGAAATCTTCTTTTCCTTTTTTGTGTTGCCTCCACCCTCCTTCCTCAGCATCTGAGGAGATGTGCAGCCTGCTGGCGGTTCAGACCTCGGCTGCAGACTCTCAGACGGACACTGAAGTGAAATCAGGGATTTATGACCGTCATATTAGCACCGGCAGCACACACTCCTCCCCATCCCAGAGAGCCCCGGTGACTCAGTCGTGATCATTCAGGTTAATAACTTGTGGTCTGTGATTGGCTGGGGAAAAAAAACAAAAAACACTAGGATTAAAAAAAACGATGTTTGAAAAATATGCTTCCTCCTCAGCAGTCAATTATTTCACACAGAAAAAAAAGATCAGCATGAAGGTTTGGATCCCATTTGATTTTGAGTGTGTTGGGGAGAGTCCAAAAAAAAGCCTGGAGACAGAATTCAGCAGAACGTATGAGAGACAACTGAAGCATGCAGGGCTGCATCTGCTCAGCACATATTAAAAATACTGCTGCAATACTTCAGTTTTATTATTTCTAACCCACTATTTAAAATATAATAATGATGCTTATGTTGTCCTCACATCTTGTTCCTTCACATCATAATTAAGTGCCTCCCTTTTAATTTGATGAAAAGTGCAAAGATTTCCAAACATCTATCATAGCACTGTGATTATGTCCTGCCTTTATATGATTAAGAGAAATACCATTCAATATTTACACTAATGATGGCCATTCCATTCTTGTGGGACCACATTTAGATCTTTGAATTGCCAGTACCATTGCTCACATGATGAAGGCAAATGGGATGCAGTAGTTGAATTATTTTAGATATGACAGTTGCCATTATTGTGACTTTTAGCTGGAATTGCCCATTCACTGTAATGGACAGCAGCTGAATGTCACAGTTTCTCATTGAGGTTCAAAATAATCTAATATTTTATAGATATGAAAAATGAATGGCTGCAGCTACTTTGTGGTTTAAAGTGTCATAATTTCTTGTAGAAAAATGTCAATTTCAGGCTTATGTGCATATCTATTTATCCATAATCATCTATATCCAATACATGGACTATCAGTCAACAGTCTGGAGACACTTTCTCATTCTATTGAATGTGTATATTGACAAGTTAGTCCACAGGTATCCATAAATCCACATGTATTTCTATTTAACATACAAAACATCACGACCACCTGCCTAATATTATGTTGGTGCCACTTTGCTGCCAAACAGTCCTGACATGTCGAGGTCTGGACTCCACTAGACCCTGAAGGTATCTGGACTCCACTAGACCCCTGAAGCTATCTGCACTCCACTAGACCCTGGGGGTATCTGGACTCCACTAGACCCCTGAAGGTATCTGGACTCCACTAGACCCCTGAAGCTATCTGGACTCTACTAGACCCTGGGGGTATCTGGACTCCACTAGACCCCTGAAGGTATCTGGACTCCACTAGACCCCTGAAGCTATCTGGACTCCACTAGACCCTGGGGGTATCTGGACTCCACTAGACCCCTGAAGGTATCTGGACTCCACTAGACCCTGGGGGTATCTGGACTCCACTAGACCCCTGAAGGTATCTGGACTCCACTAGACCCTGAAGGTATCTGGACTCCACTAGACCCCTGAAGCTATCTGCACTCCACTAGACCCTGGGGGTATCTGGACTCCACTAGACCCCTGAAGGTATCTGGACTCCACTAGACCCCTGAAGCTATCTGGACTCTACTAGACCCTGGGGGTATCTGGACTCCACTAGACCCCTGAAGGTATCTGGACTCCACTAGACCCCTGAAGCTATCTGGACTCCACTAGACCCTGGGGGTATCTGGACTCCACTAGACCCCTGAAGGTATCTGGACTCCACTAGACCCTGGGGGTATCTGGACTCCACTAGACCCCTGAAGGTATCTGGACTCCACTAGACCCCTGAAGGTATCTGGACTCCACTAGACCCCTGAAGGTATCTGGACTCCACTAGACCCCTGAAGGTGTCTGGACTCCACTAGATCCTGAAGCTATCTGGACTCCACTAGACCCTGGGGGTATCTGGACTCCACTAGACCCCTGAAGGTGTCTGGACTCCACTAGACCCCTGAAGGTATCTGGACTCCACTAGACCCTGAAGGTATCTGGACTCCACTAGACCCCTGATGGTATCTGGATTCCACTAGACCCCTGAAGGTATCTGGACTCTACTAGACCCTGAAGGTCTGCTGAGGTAACTGAGATGTTAGCAGATCCTTTAAGTCCTGGAAGTTGTGAGGTTTGGCCTCCATAGATCAGATTTGTTTGTCCAGAACATCCCACAGATGCTGGATTGGATGGAGATCTGGGGAATTTGGAGGCCAAGTCAACACCTCAAACTGGTTATTGTCCTCCTTAAACCATTCCTGAACCACTTCACAAGCATTATCCTGCTGAAAGAGACCATATAGTCCATGGGCCCGGACCTAAAACGTTAGGTATCGGTACCATCTGAGGTGACCAATTATTTTTGGTATTTTTAACTTGCTCTAGGTCTCTAGTTTGGATTTTGATATGACGGCTCTTGCAGACTCACAGCTAAATATGTGTTATCACTGGTTTAATGGACATGATGAAAGGGTCTGAGCCAAAAGTCCTATCAATGCAACGGGACGGAATTCGATGGGATTTTTCCTCATTATGAAAAAATAAGAAATGTCACATGCTACACATCATCATCTGTATTAATAACTTTACAGCAAAGAACAATACTATAACAAACTTGAGACTGAGAAAGATTTTGTTGCTATGGTAACAAGATTTTCTGTAAGCGGGACAGACGGAACAACAGAATAGTGAAAGTTTGACAAACAGATTCAAAGTTAAATTCTACTAAAGTTAAAAACCAAAGACTAACCATATCTTGTGATTTTTGGTCAGTGTCATACAGCAGAATATAACTTCCAGTGAAACATTCAAAATACCTTTTTAAATAGAGTCAAAACAGACAAAATAGTGATGAAAAGTTCAAAATGTAACCCAATTATAACAGACTGCAACCAGAATTGATCATATGCCAAAAACACTGTTGCAAAGACTATTTCCATTACTAAGCTGAATTTTCAAATGCTTTTGCGGTTTTCATTCTAATTACAATTTTAATCAAATCTGTCCCGTTGCGCTGTGCGGGATTTTTTTCCAAATTCAAAGGTAATTTTCTGAGAACGGTAGAGGGTCATAATGAGACAATAACATAAAATACAGATAGGAGTCATTTATTCCATGTACCAGTATCATATAAAATGAAGGCATCATCCATGTTCATTCAAAGTTAATCCTAGAAAAGGAAAGGATATTACCATAGTTAACTGACCTAATCGAGCTTAATTAACCTTAACTGGAACTGTAAAAGACAACTCACATAGCTGGACATCTCAGCAGTTTCTGCAAAGGACCCAAAAACAAATGTACACCTACCCACCAATAACTCTTTCTACAGGAAAAAACAAGTGAAGGTGAATACACAATTATCAAATAAGCATGTAAAGATGCATTCATTTGGGTCTGACATTTAATTTTTTATAATATATTATATGCATAACATATTTCTCACACAATTTTATTTGATTATTGACTTATTTTAGATGTGATCTTTGCATACTGTGAGATTTAACTCTCTGAAACCCAAGCATTGATGATATTCATGTAATTTATTTTCTTTTTAAACTGTTTTTAGCTCACCTCTAATCAAGAAAATAATGAGACTTTTTCTTTTTTTTTTGATTTTTCAGGATTTTATGAAAACGTTGCAAAATTGCAACAGTGGCTCTTAGTGTAGGCAAATATTAACACTTTATTTTTAACAAAGTCCACAGACGATTAGGCATCAATGATTCAATAGTATCAAAATATGTATCTTAAAAAGAATCGTATTGATGTGAAATGGTTGAATACGGCACAATAAAATGCAACTTAATTTAACGAGTCAAAACTCTATTTGCGATCCATGCTAGAATGCACCTCCACACAATAAAAAACTGTAAGAAAATTATTTTATTACAACATCAGTCCTCTACAATTAGTTCATATTTACATGTTGGACTTTGGTTGAACATCATAATGATTTCTGGTGTCTGAGGACTCTTAATTGGTGGATGACATTCTCCTTAGTGTCTCCTTATATGTGAAACTGAAGGCAGCAGTTTTTTGATTTGTGAAGCACAAACGAGCATCACACTTGTTGCACGCAGTCGATGTGCAGTACTTGTTAGTATACTGTTAATCTTGTACAAAATTAATGGGGTTAGCCTTGAACCTTAATTCCATAACTTATATATATAAAGCATAGACACTGTATATTATTATATAGATGGAACAATTGATAAATTTACTCATGACCCAGTGATGGGGCCTTCTGTTTAAATAAGCAGCACCTACACCTGTGGACAAAATTGTTGGTCCCCCTCGGTTAATGAAAGAAAAACCCACTACGGTCACAGAAATAATTTGAATCTGACAAACATAATAATAAATAAAAATTCTATGAAAATTAACCAATGAAAATCAGACATTGCTTTTGAACCATGGTTTAACAGAATTATTTAAAAAAATAAACTCTTGAAACAGGCCTGGACAAAAATGATGGTACCCCTAGAAAAGCTCAGTCTTTTCTAGGGGTACCATCATTTTTGACCCTCTACCGTTCTCAGACAAACCACAAAGCTTCTGGGAGAATGTCCTATGGACAGACCAGACAAAACTGGAACTTTTTGGTACATCAGCTCTATGTTCACAGATACAGAAATGAAGCATATGAAGAAAAGAACACTGTCCTACTGTGGAACATGGAGGAGGTTCTGTTATGTTCTGGGGCTGCTTTGCTGCATCTGGTACAGGGTGTCTGGAATCTGTGCAGGTACAATGAAATCTCATGACTATCAAGGTATTCTAGAGAGAAATGTGCTGCCCAGTGTCAGAAAGCTTGGTCTCAGTCGCAGGTCATGGGTCTTTCAACAGGATAATGAGCCAAAACCCACAGCTAAAAACAGCCAAGAATGGCTAAGAGGAAAACATTGGACTATTCTGAAGTGGCCTCTATGAGCCCTGATCTAAATCCTATTGAACATCTGTGGAAGGAGCTGAAACATGGCATCTGGAGAAGGAACCCTTCAAACCTGAGACAACTGGAGCAGTCTGCTGATGAGGAGTGGACCAGAATACCTGCTGAGAGGTGCAGAAGTCTCACTGACAGTTACACAAATGGTTTGATTGCAGTGATTGCCTCAAAAGGTTGTGCAACAAAATATTAAGTTAAGGGAACCATCATTTTTAACCAGGCCTGTTTCATGATTTTATTTTTTTAAATAATTCTGTTGAACCACGTTTCAAAAGCAATGTCTGATTTTCATTGGTTAATTTTCATAGAATTTTTATTTATTATTATTTTTGTCAGATTCAAATTATTTCTGTGACCATTGTGGGTTTTTCTTTCATTAACCGAGGGGTACCAACAATTGTCTACGTGTGTATTAAAGCCCAGTGTTGCATTTTGCACCATTGAAAGAAATCCCTAAAAATCACATGTACAGTTGAAGACAAAATTATTAGACACGCAATGAGATTTAAATTTTTTTTTCAAAAATTCCCAAGTGCTGTTAAACAGATCAAGTAATTTTTATCACAGCTTTTCCAGACATCGTAGTTTTAGTTTGGATACTGACATTATTTTACTTTGCGCACAGAAACAAGATTATTTAACAAAAAACAAAAACTATCAGAGTCAAAAGTATTAGCCCCTTTAAGACCTGACCTTTTTATTGAACCAAACCACAAACCACTATTGTGCAATCATGTGCTTTAACTTTGTAATGCACTACCAGGGTCTAAATTATTACCACCCATGATGCTAATAGTCAGTTGTGTTACCTTTTTGCTGGATAACAGCTTGCAGTAGTTTGTTGTAGTTTGTAATGAGTCTCTCATTACAAACTACAACAAACGTTCACTTTGGTCTTCTGGAGGTAGATCTTCACCAGGAGTGACATAAGTTTTGGGTTGTTGTTGTGTTGGAAGACAAAGTGATGACTCAGACCCAGTTTAGCAGCTGACTGCTTGAAGTTTTCTTTCTAAATCTTCATATATCTTACTTTCTTCATGATTCCTTTAACCTTGACAAGATTCCCAGTTCCAGATGCACTAAATCATCTCTACAGCATGATGCTGCCACCACCGTGTTTAACTGTGGGGACGGTGTTCTTTGGGTTATATGCCTCTTCTTTCCTTCTTCAAACATAAGCAGCTTCTCTACGGCCAAAGAGCTCTAGTTTGGTTTCATCTGACCAAAGGACACGCTTCCAGTCTTCATAATCTTTCTCCAGGTTGTCCTCAGCAGACATCAGTCTGGCTTGAAGGTGTCTCTTCTGTAGAAGTGGAGGGTTAGGGTTCAGTCCATTTCTGTGCAGGGCTCTAGTGACTGTCTTCATTGACACTACAACTCCTGACTTAGTAAAGTCATTAACTAATGTTTTGGTGGTTGTTCTAGCATCTTTAGACACATCTCTCACAAGTTTTCTTTCCAGAGTCTTTGAAGTCTTTGGCTTCCTTCCTCTGCCAGACTTGTTCTGTACTGTGTGGCTCTCTTTGAAGGTCTTCATTAGACTTCTCACTCCACTTCTGGACACTTGGAAATGCTGTGATAACTTTGTAGACCCTTCTCCTGCTTTGTATGCATCAACAATTCTTTTTCTCTTTTTGTTTTTTCATGATGTTTTCTGAAGTGACAGCTCAAATCCTTAATTAAGTTTTTATACTGTGTGTAAAGTGTAGGACAACCCTCAGTTTTAACTTGATTGATTGATTGATTGATTGATTGATTACAAGCTGTGAGCATTACAAAGTTAAAGCACTTGATTGCACAACAGTGTTTTGTGTTTTGGCACAATAAAAAGGTCAGTTCTAAAGGAGGCTAATAAGTTTGACCCTGGTAGTTCTTGGTTTTTGTTAAATAATTTTGTTTTTGTGTGTAAAGTAAAATATTGTAAGCTTCTAAAATAAAACTATGATGTTTGGAAAAGCTGTGATTGAAATCCCTTGATGTGTTTAACAGCACTTGGGAATTATTTTGAAAAAAAAAACCCTAAAATTTCATAGGGGAGCTAATAATTTTGTCTTCAACTGTATTATACTTTTTAAAAAAATAATTTGAGTTGTCTATCACTAAACATCTTTAAGAATGAAGAAAAAAATACTACAGGTCAAATACTTAGTTGAAAAATTGTTGAAATTGTTCCTAAAGAGAGAGCTCTGGGGCATCAGTGGAAGACATGTTGTTTGAACTTGGAATGTGGTATGTCTTATAGTATTAATATTTTCCTGCCAAAAATGTTGCAATTTTGCAGTTCAGAGTGTGGGGTGCTGGGATATGTAGTGTTTGTCTACATTCAGTCAGAAATAGGTACAGCTAGACAACCTTAAAAAAATGTTGTAATTTTGCAACTGTGGCCTCATAGGTTAAATGAATTGTGCAATACCATGGTTATGGTGAATGTGACCTTTTCTCAAATAAGTGATAAAGCTGCCAGTGTGGAAAGAGTATCACATCCTAATGTACTTATATTAACCCAATGTACATTTTAGTACCACTTAGGTTTGGACACCTGAGATGGTACCGATATCTGGTCTGGCCCATGGGCTAATAGCCATCAGGGAATACCGTTTCCATGAAAGGGTGTACATGGTCTGCAACAGTGTTTTCTGTGTTTTTAAAATTTACTTAGCAGAGCATTTGAGATATGGTTTTGATTCAGTATTAGTAGAAAATCAGTGCAGGAGGATTAAATAATCTCAAAATTGTGCTTTAATTTAACTGTAACATGCATGTTTAAACTCACTCTTTGTCCAAATACAGTTAGTTTTTCTCTACAAGGAGAAACAGTGAAATCTGGTCTCTACTGTGATCGCATCATTCCTAGAAAACCTCCATTCACACAGTATGGTGCCATATAAATGTGCTAATGCTTGCACAAAAAAAATCCAAGCATCAACAAAGAGGCTGAACACACACAGATAAAATGAACAGATATTTGGAGTGACAGCTCACAAAGGTGAAAGCTGAGTCCGTATCATTACAGCGGTTTGAAAGGCAGCTTCTCCACAGCAGTGTTCATGATTAAAGTATGAACGACTTGCATGCGCCGCGTCCCACTGTGTTGTTCCACAGCTCGCTGGTTCGAATGGAAGGCCATGCATTATTAATGCAAACCTAAGCGCACACTGACCCATGGGTCTTCAGATGCTGGGCTTGTTTTCTCAGCGGGGGGGAAGATGAAGATTGAACAGAGAGAAAGAAGAAGTGGTCAGCTGTGGTATGTCACCAGAGTAACGTAACCCTCACCCACCTGTGGGCGACACTTATTCCCTGTAGTCGCCTTTACAACACAAAGAGGATATGATGTTGATGTTGTGTGTATTTTCAGCCAGGCAGCCAATCTGTTGTTTAGAATGTTTGTCTAAAATCAAAAACCTGGTGCCCTCCAGAGAGTGCACGAGTCAAAGTCTTTTAGAGGGCATGAAGCAAAACATTAAACCTCGCTATTAAAAGTTTTTTATCTTTCACAGAAATGGCCTCTGAATGAAGACAAACAGCAGAGGCACAGCCAAACTTGAAACATTTTAAAAAGAAGAATTAGGCTGGGAAAGCAAATAGTAATGGCCTCATTGGTCTTTCAGAATAGTTCCAAGGGTCTCAGTGGAGCAGTCCGTCAGTATTAACAGTCCATTCACAGTCCGGGTGCATTCTTAAGAGCATTCCCATGGATCTGGGCCTGGATTTTTTTGGACCACTGCAATCACTGCCTTTTCAGTGCTGGATTACTTTCTCTTGTGAGTGAGAACAATGGAGCTGATGGCACCTGATTGGTTCATTTAAGTGAGCAGTAATTGCACCTTTTCTCTTAATATTCTGTCACTTGCTTTGTTTCTGCAGTGGAGGAGTTTCAGTGCAAGAGCACCAATTAGAGAACTGAGCTCTTATGCAACAGCTGTCATGCTATAAATCGTCCCACCAATCACCTCTGTGGTTCAGAATGAACAAACTAAAGCAGAATGTTGACAAAATATGAATGCAGCTGAAACGCATGCTAAGCAATGAAACAATCAATAAAAGCAGCTTGAGACATTCTAATTAATGCTGTGCAGAATCTTACAGACTTATGCTCAGGTGCTTTCTGTGAATTTAAACATGCAAAGAAAGGTTCTTCAGCAGCGAATCCTCAAGCCAAGTGAGTAGGCCATACCAAAGCATCAGTGTCACCAACAGAATCAGGAGTTTTGTGCATCAGAGCTCCATTTGCTGGTGACTGAGAACTCTCCAGTTCATGCCATATGCTCTGTTTGTCCTGCTAAAGACTTGGTGAAAGGCTGCTAAAGCCACAGAAACTATTATGAGGCATTAACTGTGCAGCAGATGGATGTTTGCGGAGTTGTGAAAGGAAAAGGTTGGTTTCTTTAGGAAATATTTGTAGAGGGTTAGGTTTAGGTTTAGAAACTTTTGCAGCAAGGTCATACTTTCATATGCAAATTAGTTTCATTGCAAACATGCAGTAGACATCCAGATAATTTATAGCAAACAGTTAATTTTTACCCCTGTTTTTACTGCAGAATGTCTGCAGTCAGTTTATCCTTCAGAGGTTGACAGGAGGGCTGGAATGTATCCCAGATAGACCACGTGCAGCTGAGGCCACCAGCCCATCACCAAAGTCACAACACAGGAAGACAGACTAACATTCACACTCACAGTTACAACTTGGAATAACATAGAATAAACATTTCACCTGCCATGAGTGTCTTTGGATGGTGGGACAAACTGTAGGAAAACCTGTGCAGGTACAAGGACAGCGTCCGACCAGAGCCGAACCCACAAACCACGAGTTGTGAGGCGACAGAGTTACTCACTGCAGCACCCTGCAAGAACCAAGACAGAAAATGATAACAAAAACTGCCAGTAAACTATGAAAAACAACAACTACCAGTAAACTATGAATAATAAAAACTACCAGTAAACTATGAAAAAGTGCCAAACAAAAACTGCCAGTAGAGGCAAACTTCTTTGTTGCTGGAAGTTTGCTGCTGATCGCCAATATTGGCACATTTGATAACATTTTTTGGTGAATTCATTCTACAAATCTGCCAAATGCATTTGTAATGGGTCAGCCAGGAAAAGGCTAATTTAGCTTAGCATAAAGACTGGAGAGGGAAGGAAACAACAAGCCTGATTTCATCCAAGTAACATTTTAGTTTTAGAGGCAATAATAGTTGGATGAGTTTTTTTCACCTTTCAACAGAGAATGGATAGATTCTTCCTCATTTGCACTTTTTGTGATAAGCTAAGCTCGACTCCCATACACGGTATTTGCCAGACAGCGATTTCATTTTTTTTGGCTATAATTAGGCAAAAAAAAAAAGCAAAACTGTGCCTTTCTCAAATTATATCACGTAGACCTAGTTTTGTAGTGAATCAAACCAGCAACATACTGACCCCATTATGGGCAAGCAATTTGTAATTCCTACCAGTCCGTGGTGTTCAGAGCAACATTACATGTGTTTTTCTCTCCAGAAATACAGTTGTGCTCATAAGTTTACATACCCTGGCAGAATTTATGATTTCTTGGTCATTTTTCAGAGAATATGAATGATAACACAAAAACTTTTCTTTCACACATGGTAAGTGGTTGGGTGAAGCCATTTATTATCAAACAACTGTATTTACTCTTTTTAAATCATATTGACAACAGAAACTACTCAAATGACCCTGATCAAAAGTTTACATACCCCAGTTCTTAATACCATCTATTCCCCCCTTTAACATCAATGACATCTTGAAGTCTTTTGTGGTAGTTGTAGATGAAGCTCTTTATTTTGTCAGATGGTAAAGCTGCCCATTCTTCTTGGCAAAAAGCCTCCAGCTCCTGTAAATTCTTGGGCTGCCTTACATGACTGCACGTTTGAGATCCCCAGAGTGGCTCAATGATACTGAGGTCAGGAGACTGAGATGGTCACTCCAGAACCTTTACTTTATTCTGTTGTAGCCACTGACAGGTAGACTTGGCCTTGTGCTTTGGATCGTTGTCATGTTGGAACGTCCAAGTATGTCCCATGTGCAGCTTCCAGGCTGATGAGTGCAAGTTTTCCTCCAGTATTTTCTGATAACATGCTGCATTCATCTTGTTTCCTGTGCCTCTGTAGCTCACACATCCCCAAAACATCAGTGATCCACCTCCATGTTTCACAGTAGGGATTGTGTACTTCTCATTATAGGCCTTACGCCTCTCCAAATGTAGCGTTTATTGTTGTGGCCAAAAAGTTCTGTTTTGGTCTCATCACTCCAAATGACTTTGTTCCAGAAGTTTTGAGGCTTGTCTCTGTGCTGTTTGGCATATTGTAAGCGGGATGCTTTGTGGCATTTGCGTAGTAACGGCTTTCTTCTGGTGACTCGACCATGGAGCCCATTTTTGTTCAAGTGCCTCCTTATTGTGCATCTTGAAACAGCCACACCAGTTTTTTTCAGAGACTCCTGTATTTCAGCTGAAGTTATTTGTGGGTTTTTCTTTGCATCCTGATCAATTTTTCTGGCAGCTGTGGCTGAAATTTTTGTTGGTCTACCTGACCGTGGTTTGGTTTCAACAGAACCCCTGAGTTTCCACTTCTTAATTAATGTTTGAACACTGCTGATAGGCATTTTCAGATCCATGGATATCTTTTTATATCCCTTTCCTGTTTTATACAGTTCAATTACCTTTTCCCGCAGATCCTTTGACAATTCTTTTGCTTTCCCCATGATTTAGAAGCCAGAAACATCAGTGTAGCACTGGATGAAAGATGAACTCACTGACCTTTTATACACACACACTGATTACAAGCAAATAGATCACAGGTGAGGATGGTTACCTTTAGTAGCCATTCAAACCCGTTTGTGTCAACTTGTGTGCCTGTTATCAGGCCAAACCTCCAGGGTATGTAAACTTTTGATCAGGGCCATTTGGGTACTTTCTATTGTCATTATAATTTAAAAAGAATAAACACAGTTGTTTGATAACAAAAAACTAGAACACAACACTAACCATGAGTGAAAGAAAGGTTTTTGTGTTATCATTCATATTCTCTGAAAAATGGCCAAGAAATCATAAATTCTCCCAGGGTATGTAAACTTATGAGCACAACTGTAGAGTCCAATTGCATGGCATTTGCTAATTCACTAAAAATCCAAAGAGCTGCTGGAGGAGAGATCCCAGGAAGTGGCGAGTCCCTCAGGTCAGGGCTGTGTTGTGTTCCAATCAAGGCATTTCTTGGATTAAATGTTCAGAAAAAATGAGCACCAACTTCAAAACAAGGCAAAAATGTTGAGAAATTTCAACCAGAGGTGATGTTGTTGGGTCCTGATCCATTTGTATTCCCCTCAGCTTTATCATTCACTAAGCATGTCTCAGGTTTCATTATTCTCAGGTTTCTTTCTGTATGCTCAGGTTTTCATCCCATGTAGTTTTGCATACACTATACTCATATTTCACTCCAAACGCTCCTGTTTCATTGTTTTCTCGTACATTATTCATGAGCTACGATGGGTTTTTATGTACGTACAGCATGTCTACTTGTTTTGTGTTTCTTCACAGCAGTGCTGCTGCGTCGCTGTCTTTGTCTTTCAGACTCATGGAAAACCTTCATTTCATCCCGACACTCGTCGCTGATCCGATGACCTCCGCTATTGTACCAGATGATATTTAATACATGGCGTGCTGATCGCTGCTTACGTGTCCTCTTGTGCTTTGACATGAAAGAAGCTGAATATGTTGTTGAACGCTGAAAGGACAAACACCGCTTTGTTTTTCTTTTATCCAGACACTTGAAGAGAATAAAGCTAAGGATGTTTACTGTTCTCAGTACAAAAAGCACCACAAAATTACACTGTATTAACATCACAGGATTATTAAGGATATGCTAGTGTACAGTCTTCACAGTAATATTATATCGTATTTGAGATAGTTCTATTTTTATCCAACCAAATATAAAACTGTGACAATATTTGCTTAAATACCCAAAAACAAGTTTAGAAAACTTTGTATGAAAGAATTATTTTCTTGTCATTTGTTTCTGCAGCAAATATATAATGAATATATAAAACATGGATGTAACCATGGTGACGTCACCTAGTGGGTTCTCAGCTGATATTCTGAAGTTCTGGATTTGGCATATTGGTCTTTTAAAATAAGAGGTGACAAGTGAGGGATAGATTTTACAGACAAATCAAGAATACAAAGCTGTCAATCACAGAGTAGCCCCGCCTTTAAAACATACCGTGCTTTATAAGCTGGTTTTTCTCTAAATGGGGCCAAAATTAAAACCACATTGTTTTGAATACAACTTGAAATTAGAAATTGAGACGAAAAACTCATTAGGAAAATGTTTGTTGAGGTAATAAATCCAGTAAGAAATCGGGTCATTTTCTCAGAGATACGGTCAGAGTAATTTCTGCTGGCTCTTCCACATCGGTTTCACTTTTTAGACTTGAAAGCTACTAATACTCAACATGCAAAACACCCATTAAATGGAGCTTATCCTCTCCTAGCAGAGCAAAGCTAGCTTTTTGCCTGATACATGCAGCTTTTGCAGCTGTCTTGTAGCCTTGCATGGCGTATATAACCACCAAGGGCTTATATACTCTTTTACAAGGTTCTCATGTTAAAATAGCTCAGCTGTAAACATTTAGCTGCCATAAAAGACAGCATTTACCCTCGTCCCAACCAGACGAGGCAGATAGCTGAGCTCCCTAAGCCTGGTTCTGCTGCAGGTTTCTTCCAACAAATTTGAGTTTTTCTATTTAGCTAAAAGGAGATCCACTGGATTTGTTGAGTTTTCTTTATCCAAGGTCTTGATTTTACAATGTGAATTGCTCTTGGATGAATTATGTTAGGAAGTGGTTCAGACTGAATTGAATCTTATTCATCAAGCTAATGTTAGCTTATTCATCTAGCTAGCTAAAATAAAATAAAATAAAATAAAATATGCCAGCAACAACTGACAAAACTGCCAGAGGAACGAGAAGCCTGCTTCTGTCTACTGCAGTCTAAGGATTTCTAGATTTCTTAAATCTTTCAGCATCGTGGCTCTCTGTCCTCTCTTTTTCTTGTGTCAGACGCTGATGTTTATTCATGTCTGAGCCTTTATCTCTTTGTCTTTTTCAGCATGTCCTCTTTTATTCAGCTCACATCACTGAACAGCAGATACAGAGGTCAAACAAAGACAATGAACAGCTGAGAATCCAAAAATAATCAGTGAAGTTGCTTTACTTTGGGGGATTATAAAGAATTCTTTCCATCACATTGTCTAAACATTTACAGAGCACTATCTAACTGTAGGATGAAGGTCTGATGTTCCATCATGATCAGATTAACGGAGATGACTCAGCATCTGAACTCAGCGGTGGATGAGGAAATGATGGAAAGATGCTACAAAACGTCACTGAATGGGAAGCCTACATTTGTTTAGCACATCTGTCAATTCTGCATTACTTCTATAGAAAATGTTGCAGTTTTCATGGATTGAAGCTGTTGGTAAATATTAAATCTTTCATTATGAAGTTCACAGAAACATTGTTTTATTTCGATCCAGAAAGCCATGTTGTGTATTACTGACACTCATAATTTATTTAATTGTTTATTTAATAGGGACAATGCAATTAACATAGCTTCAATACAGTTCATGAATCCGATGTGTTGCATGTAGAGTTTTAGCTACAGCTAATTCTCAACTCCTGTCCCTAGTTGGGCTTTTAAAACAACAAAAACAGAAAAGATCACAATCCTTTAAAAGTACAATATACAAAAAATGTGCCTAAGCATGCCTCTAAAGACCGTAGACCGGATAAACCTGTTGATGCCCATACCAAGACTGTTGCCAGGCAACCGATCAGTCTTGCAGCTGATTTCAAGTCACTCCATTTCAGCCAATTTTCTGTTTCAGTGTTAAGGCTGTGATTTAGGATTTTTCACTGTGTGATGCAGATTTTTTTCTCACTAGATTCCTGCAGTCGTGCCTGTCCCCACACATCGCCACAGAAAATCCAGTTTTTATGGATGAAGCTTCTCATTTTAACCCATATATGCTGTTACATATAACAGGCTAAAGAGCTATCTGCTCCCCTTTAGGTGTTTACTGGTAATTATCAGCTCTTATGTAATTTAGAAAAGACTTTTATTTGCAGGCAGGAGCAATCTCCAACTGTCTGGACTCCAAATATGAAAATTCAAATATCTCAACTTTGTAATTAGTTTCCATGGTAATGTTGTTAAAAGACAATTTATTGGAGATGGAAAAAGTACATTAAAAGCTCCAGTTTCTGGTCGTAAAGCACCAATATACAACTTTATGCACACTGTAAAATGTATTGCTTTTTAAGTCTCACCACCTGGTGACAAAGAGCTTGTCAAGATAAGTCATAAGCATTGGTGCAGGAACTCAAAGATCTGAGTGGGAGGAAGATGTGAAGATTTACCTGCTGCTATATTTAACATGAACATACCAGCATATATGCATGTTGATCCAACAGGACTGGAGGCCAATAGTTTGAGTTTTGTTCTTTAATTCACATTAGTGCACTTTCTAAGACTTTATTTCAACACTTTAAAACTTAAATGCAGCGTTTCCGATGCAGGATTTCTTCTAACCAGCCTGATGGCATTACGATAAATTGGAGACGTTAATTCTGCTACTAGAAGAGGGTAGCAGTTGCACATCCATTTCTTTGGGCATTCATATTTATGAATGGAGGAGGTCATTAAAACTCTCCAGCTGGGACTTTCTGATTGCAAACTGGAGTCAAATCAGGTCAGGTTAAGACACCACATTATATAAAACATATAGCACCTAAATATCAAATTGAAATCATGCTGTGGAGCTTATTGTGTCATCAAATGTGTAGATCAAAAAAGCCCATAAACTCTGTCCTGAATCAAAGCAGTGAGCCTCTGACCCATTATTTTATTTCTTCTTTATTTAATGCAGTTTTCTGCCATTAGTTATGTGGCCTCATCAATAAGTAAATAATCGATATTATTATGTAGCCATGCATTAACCTGTTACTAGTTTTGCTGTCTTTTTGTGAATTATGGTTGTCGTTCATCATGTCTTCTTGTTAATACAGTAGTTTTGAGTTCTTCTGTTCAGACATAAAGTGAATAAATAGATGGTGATTACCTCGACAGTTTCATTGAAAACTTTCATCTTCTTCAGAAGCGTCTCACTGACAGTGTGTGACGTTTCAACCGGCAGGTTTAGACAGCCAGAACATGCAGCAGGCCCAGTGGAGTCGCCAGATTGGCTGGGCCAACCACGCCCACGTCGTAATGGCATGTTGTGGTGAACCCAACGGACCGACCGCCCCGCCAGGCAAACCCACAACCCTCACCGCCCTTTTTCTTCTGGAGTAGAGTGTCCCAGATGTGGGAGAGCATGAAGCCCCCTCGTCCCTGTTCATAGACCTCAGCACGCCTCCTGATCTCCATAGCCTCCTTAATCCAGCGTTTTAGTTTGTTGTCTTCAGTTCTGATGATTCTTGCCCAATCCCACTGGGACAGGATTCGTGTTAGGGTTAACCCTAATTCTATTCACTTTAAGTCTGAACAACAGAACTCAAAACTACTGTAAGGTTGTCACAGAGTAGCTCTTTACATGCAGTCCAGCAGGACGTTACAGCCCTGAGCATCACCTCTGAGCTCAAAGAACTCTCTGATAACATCGACCATCTTTCAGCTCTAATGTTCCCACTGCCAAGAGCTAACCCTGACCCTACAATAAACCCTGGCCCTACAATAAACCCTGACCCTACAATAATACAATATGAGCTAACCCTGACCCTACAATAAACCCTGGCTCTACAATAAACCCTGACCCTACAATAATACAATATGAGCTAACCCTGACCCTACAATAAACCCTGACCCTACAATAATACAATATGAGCTAACACTGACCCTACAATTAACCTTAACCCTACAATAATACAATATGAGCTAACACTGACCCTACAATAAACCCTGACCCTACAATAATACAATATGAGCTAACACTGACCCTACAATTAACCTTAACCCTACAATAATACAATATGAGCTAACACTGACCCTACAATAAACCCTGACCCTACAATAATACAATATGAGCTAACACTGACCCTACAATTAACCCTGACCCTACAATAATACAATATGAGCTAACACTGACCCTACAATAAACCCTGACCCTACAATAATACAATATGAGCTAACACTGACCCTACAATTAACCCTGACCCTACAATAATACAATATGAGCTAACCCTGACCCTACAATAAACCCTGGCCCTACAATAAACCCTGACCCTACAATAATACAATATGAGCTAACCCTGACCCTACAATAAACCCTGACCCTACAATAATACAATATGAGCTAACACTGACCCTACAATAAACCCTGGCCCTACAATAAACCCTGACCCTACAATAATACAATATGAGCTAACCCTGACCCTACAATAAACCCTGACCCTACAATAATACAATATGAGCTAACACTGACCCTACAATAAACCCTGACCCTACAATAATACAATATGAGCTAACCCTGACCCTACAATTAACCTTAACCCTACAATAAACCCTGACCCTACAATAATACAATATGAGCTAACACTGACCCTACAATAAACCCTGACCCTACAATAATACAATATGAGCTAACCCTGACCCTACAATTAACCTTAACCCTACAATAAACCCTGACCCTACAATAATACAATATGAGCTAACACTGACCCTACAATTAACCTTAACCCTACAATAATACAATATGATGCAAGCTACCAATTCCATCTCAAATCATTTCATTTTTAAAGCAGTTTTTTCAAAATTTCAAGCATAAAATATGGAAATCTAGAAAGACGTTTATGAAATTTTAGATTGACATTTTAAAAATTATTGACCCACTTTCAGCAGTTTTTTTTGCACACTGCAATTTGAGGTTGAGGCATCTGGATTCTGTAAAGCACCTTGAGACAATTTGACCTGTAACTGGCGCTATATAAATAAAATTGAATTGAAAATGATAATATCTCATAAGTTAGAAAAGATAATTGTAAAGAAAATTTTCGCTGTTATTTCTCATTATTGCTATGATTCAAAATCTGGAATAATCGATCAAATAGTCTTTGATTATGGGTTAGTTGTTTGAATATATGCATTTGGAAAGTATAATAGGTAAGGAAACCCTGCTTTTCCAGCCTGTAAAGGTCAATAAATGAAAATTATTAATATATTTAAAATGTATGTCTTCTTGAATATATTTGAACCATTTGAAACTCCAGGAATATTGTTGTTTTGGTGCAACTTGTCCTGCCTGCTCAATCAGTTCTGAAACAAAATAAACTTTTATGATCTTTGTGACCAAGTATTGCATATTTAGTAGTATTCCTATGTTTTTTTGTATTACTGTGGCATGTAACTACATACGATTATAAATTATTATTAATATTAATGTGAACTCAAAGATGGGACTTCTCATGACGGCTTCAATCAATTTTTAAAATATATTTCAACCCATACTTACAGATTATTTGATTTAGCTCCTGAATCAATTAGATGAGGGCTGCACAGTGGCGTAGTGGTTAGCACTTTCGCCTTGCAGCAAGAAGGTCCCTGGTTCGCGTCCCGGCTTTCCCGGGATCTTTCTGCATGGAGTTTGCATGTTCTCCCTGTGCATGCGTGGGTTCTCTCCGGGTACTCCGGCTTCCTCCCACAGTCCAAAAATATGCTGAGGTTAATTGATTATTCTAAATTGCCCGTAGGTGTGAATGTGAGAGTGATTGTTTGTCTATATATGTAGCCCTGCGACAGACTGGCGACCTGTCTAGGGTGTCCCCTGCCTTCGCCTGAGTCAGCTGGGATAGGCTCCAGCCCCCCCCGCGACCCTAGTGAGGATTAAGCGGTGTGTAGATAATGGATGGAATGGATCAATTAGATGATGAGAAATAATCGTGAATTTTTCCAAAGATGTCACTTAAATATAGTCTCAAATTTCAATGTGCAAACAACCTTGCTAAAAATAGGTTGAGTAATTTTTTTAAAAAGTAATCTGAAAAGTACTTAGCATGCCAATATAAAACTTCAAAGTTACCATTTTAAATGTCTATAAAAGTGTCAAACAAGTAGAAACAAGCAGAAGGCCCTGATGATCTGAGATGGAATAACCTAAATCATGTTTTTAGGATTTTCAAAGGATGTCCCTGAAAGATTTTATAAAGTTTTCCACTATAGCAGTAGTTGAGATGGAATCAGTTTGTTGTCGTTGTCCAGGAACTTCCAGCGATCAAATGAAATCCCTCGACAATCTGATCAAACCCTTCCTGAAAGTGGATCCTCCTCATACATTGGGTTTAGTCAGAAAAACTTCCCTTGACAGAAGCTGAAGCTGCTTTTTAATGTCTTTACTGTCATGCAAATGTGAAAATGTCGGCGTATCGTTGCTTTAAACTGAGTGTTTGTCCCATTTACCAGCATCCTTAATGTCTCCTCTTCAGAGTAGCTTATCCTCACACATGATATGATGGAATGAAGTGCTAATTGGATTTCCATCCTAGCGCTGAAATCCGATAGACTGCTGCCAAATGCTAATCTCTTATCTACCTGTCCATCGCTGTAGAACAGCATGACAAAGCAGCAGATGAAGAATCTAATCTGGTAGCAGCTCTGCTGGAGGATAACAGCTGTTTTCTGTCACTCGCTCAATGACGTGAGGTTTTACACAGTTGGTGTGATTTTATCCTGATGCTACCTGCCAACTGACGCTGAGCGGGTTTTCCTGTTAAATCAAGGCTGTAGCAGAAACGTTGTCCTTTTTCTCCAACTCATCTGATCAGAAGCTCGGAGCTGTTTACCTCCTCTGGTTTGGAAAATTACCATCATGTGTTACACAGTCTCAGCTTTTTCTAAATCAGATTTAAACTGGTCATTTCCTCAAACCTCCAGAGTGATTAATTTAGTTAGATTTTTTTTTTGACGTCTTCATCCAGAGATGCAGATTTATTAGCAGATCTGACAATGCCCCGTTATTCAGCATCAGTCCTCGGAGCTGACATGCTGGATTTGGCACTGAGGCATGATGGACCACAAGGATCCATTAGGAGGCCAAACACAACGTCTGACAGCTTGAGCTTTTGAATTTCATTAAATGTGTCACAGATTTCTGCCTATTTATGGCCTGGATGGAGTAATAGGGACAGCCTGTAACTCCTGCGAGCGCAGCAAGAAAATCTACCTCATTTGTCTCCCATTGTGAGCAGAGAGCTGCATATTTTCAAAATGTGAGCTGTTGAAGACGGAGCTTTAAAAAGAAGCCAGAATAAATGATTAGAGAGGAGACAAGAGCCACATAAAAACATGTTTTTCTGCCAGTTCTGAAGAGAAATGCTGTGATCCTTTAACAGAAATGGAACTTAATTCAAGGGTTTCAGCATTAAATTCCAACAAACTGGATATCTGGATCCAGTATTTGGGAATGAAAACAAGAAGAATACACGGAGCCAAGATCCATCCAAAAATGTGCTCAGACAGTCAGAGGGAGACTTCACGGATTAGGTTTATCGAAGCATTTGCAATGAAATTAACTTCATTTTCTTGCAGCAACAATCGATCTCTGCTGAAATAAAAGAAAACACACATTATCTGAGCAGATTCAGGAGCAGAACAAGCTTTTGCCTCTGATAAAAAATTGATCCGTCCTGAGGCAAAAGGCTGAACGACATTTCTGGGACTGATAATTCTTCAGGTCGTTTTTCTGCGTTATGGTAAGGAGTTTGATTGCAAATGTATTGCTCTTTATCTATTTTTTGCTGCAGATCAGAGTTTAGACATAAAGAGATGACAGTTTCCCTTTGAAAACGATAGCTCTGGTATATTAATAGCAATGAATGAAAGAGACTGAGGTTCAGGCAGATCCAATAGACTCATTTAAGACCAGAATCAACACCTGGTTTCAGATATTTGAGGACCATGGAGTGGAACTGAAGGTGTTCACTAAACATCACATCTATATAATTAAGGCTCACAGTCTCAGTTTTAATTCAAACCCAATGAAGTTCAGGTCAGAGTTCTTCCTTATCTTTATTCAGATTTTTCATGGTTTTCCTCAACATTTTGCAAGAAATTCAGAAGCACAACATTGTCTAAAATACACAGATCATGTGCCTGAAACATATTTATTCACTTTCTTCTTGAGCAAGATGAGAAACATGATATTGCTCAATGCTAAAACCTATATGCTAAATATGGAGCTAGAAGTGGTAGCAGTTAGCTTAGCTTAGCATAAATTTGACTTGAAACAAGAGGACTCCTTTAGCCTCCATATACCAGCACATGTAAAGCTAACCAATGAACACATTCTGTTGGTTTATTCACTCAGAAATGACGTAAAAACAATATTCTGTATCTTTAGGGGTCTATCCTGATATAATTCATCATAAAGGAAGTCTAAACAACTTTAAAACCACTGACTAAATATCGAGTCGTCTTTTTGTGGGTGCCCATAGATCAGGTTTTGGACGATTAGATTAAAACTGGAGCGGTTTGAAGGTCCGGTCAGCTCTTCTAACACTTGGTTGTGTTCTTCCAGTCTTTTCTGAGCAGTTTTATTGTTGCAGGTGGTGTTGCCCTCCTGGGGGGTTTTAAAGTGGTAAACTGTAATAAATGACTAACAGTAGTATTTAGTAGCACTATTTCTCCATAATATGATTCAATACTGTAAAATTTTACTCTCAACAAACATGTTGACACATTAAACTGTTTAGAGGATTTTGGTATCCAAGAATATTATAGATAATTTTACAATGATGCTCTGAGATAGACCTTTTTACTTTTTTTAAATTAAGCTAAACAAATTTCCCCTTGGATTCCAAAATATGATAAACTTGAGTGCAATATGCAATAAATTGCTGCCTTTGAATAAATGTAAGAATCCATAAAAGTATAACTTTGCCTATAAACAGTCCAGAAAACAGATGTTTAGTAAACCTTCTGGGAACCTGTTCTCTAGAATTGTTACTCCAGCAAGGAACGAGCTGGAATTATGTGACTATCATCGTCTGTCTCTGCCTGCCTGTCTGTCTGCCTGTCTGCCTGCCTGTCTGTCTGTCTGTCTCTCAGTAACATTCCTTTAAAACAGACCAATGGATTTGGATGCAATTTTCAGGGAAGGTCAGAAATGACACAAGGACCAAGTGATCAGATTCTGGCAGTGATGCAGCTTATAGTTCGGATCCACAGATTAGTTAAACATTTCTGTATCATTGCTAAATAGCAGCACAGCATCACTGTGACCATGACAACCAATGAACACTATGTCAGCTGCTTGCTGATGATCACATGATTGTGATCCTACTACATCCTACTTGGAGGAGGACTGAACAGCATTGGAGGAGGACTGAGCAGCCTTGGAGGAGGACTGAGCAGCCTTGGAGGAGGACTGAGCAGTCTTGGAGGAGGACTGAACAGCATTGGAGGAGGACTAAACAGCATTGGAGGAAGACTGAACAGCCTTGGAGGAGGACTGAACAGCCTTGGAGGAGGACAGAGCAGCATTGGAGGAGGACTGAGCAGCATTGGAGGAGGACTGAAGAGCATTGGAGGAGGACTGAACAGCCTTGGAGGAGGACAGAGCAGCATTGGAGGAGGACTGAGCAGTCTTGGAGGAGGACTGACCAACCTTGGAGGAGGACTGAGCAGCCTTGGAGGAGGACTGAACAGCCTTGGAGGAGGACTGACCAGCCTTGGAGGAGGACTGAACAGCCTTGGAGGAGGACTGAGCAGCCTTGAAGGAGGACTGTGCTCTCTGAGTGCTTTTCTTGTTATTTCTGACATGTCTGTAATTCACAGCAGTGTTTGTACATTTTCATAGAAGAAAACACAGTATTTGATTTCATTTAATGTCAGCTACAGTGCAGGGTGAACTTGGTCTGGAATGTTTATGCGGTGGGGTACCATTCCCTTTGAAAACCAGGACTCAAGGTTTAACAGCAGAACATTGAATTGTAATGAAATGATCAGTATCATTCACTTCACCTGTCAATGTTGTCTCTGCCGTAAATCTACAACCTCTGAAAGCAAATTTATGAGGATATTCTGCTCACATGTGGATTTTAATGATGGTACATAAAGGAAGGTCTGTTTCTGCCTTTTAGCTGCAATAATGATTCTGGAATACGTCAGTAAAGAAGCTCTTCAACACAGACATTATTGTGATCAGCGGCTACCAAAGTAACCTGCTCCAGCTGCTCAGGACTCTGCAGGGTTAATTAATTAGACATGAAGTGACAGAAACAGAACATCCGAGACCCCCAAATATGACGGCAGAGTCGGGTTCATGTGGAAGAGCCTGGGGAAGTTTTCTGAGAGAGTTCTTCTGCTGTTGTTTTTAATAAATGGAGGTTAATTTCTGCAGTAATGAAAGGAAAAGCCATTAGCTGGTGCATGTAAGAACCACCTCCAGACAATCATCCTGAAATCAGAAGTAGATAATGTTCGGAGTACAAATGACAGTCCATATTTCTATGGCAGCGGCCCAACAGAGCATTTTAGCACAATTTAATATTTGATAGGACGCCTTCCTGTAATGGAAACACCGTGTTTCATCTGCACCTGATGTGAGGAGACGACAACCAGACAGAATGTAATGTGGTCAGTAGTCTGGACGTCAGAAACAAAAGATAACATCAACTAGTTACTTGCTGGAGTGTGATAAAGGGTGAAATTCATCTTTACAGGGTAATAAATTAAGTGGTTTGTTATTTTAAAGCATAAAAAGCAAAAATCATCACCACAACACAGCTTTATTTATGTGACTCAAAAGAGACCCCACCGAGTCCAATCTGTTGCCATCCACTGCATATTAAACATCCATCATTCAATGCTCAGTGAATTCACACAAAAAAAGGAAAAACCTAATTGGACTTCTCTGCGAACGAAGGAGCGATCTGACAAACCCATTTAGAAAAACTGATGAAAAACAGACAGCTGCAGGCAAAACACAGCGTTGCACTGATCTAATTACTTTCTTCCGCACATCCTCCACAATTACGGTACAGCTGCCTCCCCCAAACCACGTTAATAAGTAAAATATCTCATGTTCAACTCTATTACAGCCTCACAAACACACCAGGCTGAACAAGAGGGGTAACTGAAGTCCTCAGGTGTTTATTAGTCTGTCAGATAACTAGTTCTCAGATATTACATGTCATCAATTCATGTTTCTGCTAGAAAAACATTAATAGAAACAAAAAGATGTTGATGCAACAGTCAATAACATGCTCAACAATAGTTTCCATGAACTTTATGGATAAAGAAGAAGTTTTATCAGTTTGGTGAGGAAGAACAGGACACAAACACAAACAGAAGCTGTTATTGTGGTATTTTAATGCTTGAAGTTCTTAAATAGTTACTTTATTATCAGACATGCGGGGTTTAGGGAACATAAAAAAGGAAAGAAATAGCAAATAAAGTCAGTAAAACTAACACAATACAGTAATACTATTCTGTTATAAATAAAAATCCTCCATTGAAACTGTTACTGAAGTAAACTAAAAGAAAAGTACACAATAATAATATATAATGACATCCTGTCTCTGTCCATTCATTAATGTATGAGCAGCTTTATACTGAAATATTTAGCACAACTGAAATTAATTAGCATTTTCATTATTAGTACTTCTTGATTGACTAAAAACTAAAATCCCAAAAATTTTGATAAAAGCTGTCACAGAGACACATCTTTACAAAGCTCCATGTGTCAAACCAACAGTTCAACTCAAAACTATTACCTCTAAATTATGTGATTAATAAGAACTACAAGTAAAAGCAGCAAATCTTCCCATCTGAGAAGCTGGAATCTTTACATATGAGGCATTTTTTCATGATAAAAACTGGAAATAAGAACCAAAACTGCTGCTAACTGTATGTTTAAACTGCACTGACTGTTGGTTATTTTACCAAAAAGAATTGCAATTTATAGGTCGCTTTAAGCTAATAAGATCATTTATAGGCTTTTTGTGTGTATAAATCTCAGTTTGTGGGGTAGCTACTAATTACAGCTGTCAGATAAACGCAGTGCAGTAGAAAGCACAATATTTAGAAGTTTAAAGTGTGAAATCAATCTGTAGATTCTCAGTCATGCAGTTCATAGTAAGAGTTTCAGTAAAAAAGCAGCTTGGCTTCTCTTCTTCAGGTCCTTGAGGATGTTTCATGCAACAGAAGTGAAAAGAATCCTGGATGAGGGGGGAAGTGTCTTCAAGGAGCTAAAAAAAAGTGCAGTTGCTTCTAGTGAAGCTCTCAGGTGTAAAATAAACCAAAAAAAATAAATAAAAACAACCCCAAACATACCTTAGGGTTAGAGTTAGTAGTGGTTAGGGTTAGTGGTTAGGGTCAGGGTTAGTAGTTAGGGTTAGTAGTAGTTACAGTCAGGGCTAGTGGTTAGGGTTAATAGTGGTTAGGGTTAATAGTGGTTAAGATTGGTATTGGTTAGGGTTAGTAGTGGTTAGTAGTGGTGGTTAGGGTTAGTAGTGTTTAGGGTCAGGGTTAGTGGGTTAGGGTTGGTAGTGGTGGTTAGGGTTAGAGTTGTTAGGGTTAGGGCTTTGACCTTTACATATCAAAAATGGAGAAATCAAAATCACCGCAAAACACTCAAAAATGAACAATCTGCGTTTATCTTCACTAAATTCTGATCTGAATTCCAAACTTTATTGGTCCATGAGTTGACGAATTGAAACAGTCTTTATCCAGATGAGCACAGATACAGAAATATAGAGATACAGAAATACTGAAATACAGAAAAACAAATACAGAAATCCAGCGTTTATAAACTGTAAATCCTAATCACTAAGATGAGCTCACTGAGAGAATAAAAGGCTTTCAGAGTTTTTTACATCATTTATTCCTCTCAGCCTGCAGATCCCTCCATGGGTTCCTTTCAGCCTCACTGCTTTAAACCTGGCAATGGTTTGAAATAAACTAATATTAATAATGAGCTGCATCACTAGTGTCTATTCTGAGGCGTAAACTTGCAGCTCACACCCACAGATCTCATTTTTGATGGTGACTCGTGTGAGTGGATCGTGTGACCAGGAGCAGGAAGAAAAAAATAAAAGTCTGTCATGATGCTCAAACACCTTGGAGCTCCGTTGCCGTGACAATAGCATGCTGGAGGAAGGAAGGCGTGCTTAGCTGGATGCATAATTGATCGAATCACCGGGTTAGATGAAAGACGGATATGCTGTTGTGCGCAATGAGAAGGTGGGGGATAAAAGCTGTTTCCCTTTGGCCGAGGCCTAATGTGAAAGGAAATGGACTGCCACTTATTGCAGATGCACTGTTATGGATGTCTGCTGCTGCCAAACGGACGGCCGAGAGGTTAAGAGGTGGATTTATAAATAGGACCGTAGATCAAGTCATATGCAGAAGATCCCGGCACTTATTTCAATAAAGGGGAGAGCTCCGCTGGGTTGTGCTTTTGTAACGTCTTGAATCCATGTGATCCTCAGACAGTCACGAATCACTCCATACGTTTAATAAATGCATGGAAAACAACAAAGCTCTGCCTTTTAATCAAAGGTTTTTCCTATTTGCATTACTTTTATCATATTATGAAAGAAAAGGGGTAAATCTCACCAGTGATGCCTTTAAAATACATGTTACAGCAGGCTTCATGTTGATCCAACATTAGTGTTTAGATTTATCAACATGTACACATTTCAAAAACAGCTGACAGAGTCAAGGTCCCGGATACATTTCTGTCACTGGATCCATAAACTGTCACATCACTGTGACTGATGAACAACCTGGACCATGTTCCTGCTGTTATTTACAGTTTTACAGCCAGCAGCATACTGGGCTTAACTTCCATCTATAGACGTCTACATTCTGGACCAAGAACATCAGAGATAATGTTTTAAAGGCCAGATTTCACAGAGCAGCATAGAACAGTTCATGTTTTTCTCAGCACCGCCATCAAAGTTTCATTTGATGCTTTATTGAAGATGGCTTTCTGAAGACCTAGACCTGGAGTAATCTGTCATCCACCGGCTCCACGTCTTCTGTCCCTATGAAGCTGTAAAATGGATTCTGGAGGGAACTTAGACAGGGACTTGAAGGGAAGTCAAGAAATGTTGGAGAGTTGCAGTTTTTCTGTTGTTTTACACTTTCATCTATACTGCCTCCTTCAGGTAGCACCAGATTGTGTGTGGCTGCAGATAAATGGAAAAGAAAAAAAAGAATAAATCTGCCGCATGTCCAAATGTCCAAATAGAAAATAAGATTTCAACAAGAGTCATCCATCCCTGCAAAAATAAAGCGATACCTCAAGAAAGTAAAGTGTGAGTCATTACACAACTTTTGTTCAGAACAGAAAGGCCTTATTAGCATTGGATGATTCGTGATGCTACAGGCTGTAAAATAGATGCAGAATGATGTTTTTTAATCAAATTCACCAGTTTAGAGACATGAGAGTCAAAAATATTCCCCTTCTTGGCACCTTTCATTCATTAATTGTAAAGATTTCCTCCATTTTTGTGAAATACACACAAAAAAAAAATCTACAAAATTACAAATATGCACTGTTAATTTACATACCTGATGTACAATGGAAAAAATATCTAACATTAAATAATGTTAAACAAAAATTTACTTTCTTTGTGATTTTTACTTCATTTGAAGATGAAACAGTTAAATCTCAGTAATTTTGCATAGATTTGTTTGTTAACTAAGCAATGTCTGGTGTAATTAAAAATGTTTTTATGACTTAAATGTACAGTAAGTGTGTTTTTTTCATCAATATATACTTCTACATCTTCATATAATTTCTTTGTTTTTACACATGTGAATATTCTTCATGAAACATTAAAAAGTCTCCATAAGTACAAATGATCTCAAGTAAAATAAGAATATAAGATATTTTTCGAAATATAAATCACTACTGTGTTTTTATAAAGTGGTTATTTTTTTGTAAATTTACATGTATCTGTGATGCCTTATATTATTTAGTTTAGTTCTTTTTACTGTTTTATTACAGTTGCTCCTACTGTTTGACTAGTTTTCTGTGTGTCTTAGGGTTTACATTTCTGTGATTTTGTATCGATTCCTTAGTTAAATTAATGATAGAATTATAGATGTTTTCACAACAGAAAAAGGTTTAAAAAAGTGTTATTAATGTATAAGGTCTGTTTACACATGGCAGCTTGTCATTTAGTTTGAGTTCTATAAATGACAGTATAAATACAACAACTACTCAAGTTATGAAATGATTGATACAGTTCAACTATTGTTATTGTCGTTATACAGAGGTCTCTGGCCTTCAGCCTGACTGGCACTCAAACCCTAAGGTTGCCACCTGTGTTCTTTTCGGTGCCCTTTGTCCCAGAGGATACTCGTCCAGGTTCCTCAGATCCATAACAAAACAAGTATCTGAAATTTTTCAAAACACAAACAATTATTCTAGCAATAACAACAAACAAGCCATAATACCATTTACAGTAACTTATTCAAAACAACTCAGACCATTGAATTTGTTACGAAGTTCAGGGTGGCTCAGGTGCAGGAAATGAACAGACGGTCTTTGAATGCAACACTGATTTATTTACAAAGGTTTTTAGGACTACTAGCGGAAACTAGGATATCAACAGGAAATGGAAATAGAGAGCAAAAGGCTCTGGATCTTATAGCGGAACTGTAACAAGACAAAATAATAACTAACTCGCGGTAGGTCACACCTAGGCGAGAAAGGCCAATCTCAAGAATACTAAAACTAAACACGAGGCTATCTTTACAAGGATAGTGAGAGGTAACTACAACAGAAGTCTTCTCAAAATACGGTGCTTCTTTAACGAGAGCTATAACAATGACTGGACTACAAACTCACGAATTATACTGGGAACGCTCAGAAGTGGTTCACAGTGGTGGCAGCCAGGGTTTGGAGCAGCGTGCTTCGGGCCAGATGGTGGATGGCCTGAAGCAGCAACAGGTGAGTGGGGAAGGACGCCAGGAGGAGGGAGTCGGCTCAGGTGAGTGCTTCCTTGTCTCTGAGGTGATGACCAGGGTCCAGTGCTGACGGCAGGAACAGGTGGGTCCAGAAGAGCTGTGTCACGATCCGGCACTGAGAGCTGGGTGGCGTCTGGTTATATTGCAGACTGGGTGAAGCTTGATTGGTTGCACTCCACCTGTTCATGAGCTGGCTAATTGTGGCAGATAGGGAACACCTGTTGCCTCCTCTGCACTGCTGGGCTGCCCTAAAAGGAAGGAGAATGGAGAGGAGAGGGGGAGAGCACTAACTAGGCCTGGCAGCAGCCAGCCTGACAGAATTCCATTTTCAGGGGTAATTTCCAACAGCTCCAGACAACGATTCCACCCTTCAACAAATATAAAATGATCACAGCCTATAAACATAATAAAAACTTAAAAGACATATTGGTTAAAACAGCGGTCAAATCGGAGCCAACAAAAAATAGGAGAAAAGAGGAAAAATTCAAAAGTGTCACTTGAAAACGTCCATTCATGGCTGGGAGGACCAGTCCTGGTAAGTACTCCATGGACACGAGAAATATAATATACACCATCTGTTGCAAAACCTGCAAAAGTATCTATATCGGAGAAACAGGAAATAACCTAAGGATAAGAATGTACAGTCATGCTTACCTTATCCGTAGGAAAAATGACTCCACAGTCCTGTATAGACATTTTTTGGAACATGGCGGAGACAATATTACTTACATGGTCCTTGAACATAACGCCAGGTGGACTCTGCGACAAAGACAGGCAACTGAAAGAAAATGGATCCACAATTTAAAAACAGTAGACCCTTTGGGGTTAAATGAGAAATATTGTCGGATTTCCTAGAAAAACCGTACAAGATCAATTTTTTGCTCACTTCCTTCTAGACCCATAACATCTGTAATGGCAGCACTTAAGTACTTTTATCTACCCTTTCACCCACAATAGCAAAATAAGAAAAACAATGATATAGCACTTACTCCTTTCCTGAAAAGGAAATATTTCTTATGAAATTGATGGTTCACTTATTATTTATTTATTTAATTTTTCACTTAAAAATTTATTCTAGATTTGACATGTTTCTATTTTTTTTTATTTTAATTTTGATTTGAATTTTTTAGTAGAATGGATAAATTAATAAGCATGTATGTGTGGTTTTGTTATGCATGACTTAGCACTTATTTAGTTGTTTTTTTTTATTACTGTAGGGCAATGTAGGCAAAGGTACTCTTATTTATTTGCAATTTAGTATTTATTTCAGATGCGGGTCTTCTTAAATTATGAAACAAAAATGATCAATATCTAAAGTATGATTAATCTGACAAAAATATAACTCCTACCCCTAGCCAAACATTAAACATAAACTGGATCAAACATACTATTCCTCAATTTTAAACTAAAATTAGAATGACAAAATAATTAATCAATGTACTTAATTTGAACTGAACAACAAAACTTACAACTTGCCCAAATCATTCCTTCTAACCTCAACCACTTGGCTCATTAAAATAAATCCAACTATAGCATCCGACCTTAATTAAATAAAAAAAACTTATTATCGCCTGTCCAAATTATTTTCCTAATCTTGACTAATCTTGACTAATTTAGTTTATTTAAATAAACCCAAATATAACATCTAAACTTAACCAAACAGCAACGCATAATAACCTGACTGAATCATATCCCCTTTAACCCAAATTAGCCCATTAAAACAAGTTCTACTAAAAATCCAAACTTAACTAAATAGTAACTTATGACAACCTGCCCCAGTTATTTCCTATTCAGTCAGCTCGGGAGCAGAGCAGTTGTCCAGCAGGACTTGGATGGATGGTACATTAGTATGCAGAGTGCCTGTGGGGGTTGAAGAGCAGTCCATTGGCTTCATCCATTAGCCTAATGTGTTCTTTTCTGCTCAATACCCGATCCCCTCAATGCCCTGATGACTACTTTGTCATGTGCTGTGCTCTCTTCACCTCTCTGTTGTGGGCTGGTGAGATGAAATAGAAAATATTACAGTCTGTGGGGGATTTATGCCTCCTCAGTCAACAATAGTGCATATTCCCTTTTCCTGTTTTCATGCCTCAAGGTACTCGGAAGATGAAAGCTTTAATGGCTGACTAAGATACTACAGCGGGTTGTGTCACTGAAAGTAGACTTGCACGTTTATTTTCATTCTCTTACCCATATAGATATTAATAAACCACCAAAGGAAAGCTATTTGTTTTCCATAAGAGTGAAAATATTGAATTAATGAGGTGAATGTGTTGCACAGCTTCAGTAAGTAATGAAGTATTTCTAGAAATCGACAAAGAAAATAAGGTCCCTAATTGTGACCCAGAGTTTCTTCATATGAGAGCAGAAGAGTCTTGGCCATCCAGAGGACATGTTTCTGCATTTCTGGCATCTGCTGCATCCACAGCAGCAACAGATGGTGCAGCTGAAAGCTCACTGCTCCGGGTTGTAAAGAAGCAAACGTGATGATTCGACATGCAAGGGAGAGAAATCACACATCTAATGATATAAGTGAGAACATCCTGCTAACTCCTGGACTGTAAACTGATTTAACTAAAGCGCTGCAGTCAGACATGAATAAATGGAATAGGTGCTCTCAGCTCTCATCAGTATTTCTGTTTATGTCACTGTCATTGAAAATTTCATTTATTATTACACTTTTCTGTCTGTTTATATTTTTAAAGCAACTGTAAAATATTCCTTCATTTCATTTCAGGATTTTAAATCTTTAAATGTCAGTTTATTTAAATGATTCATTCATTGTTTTCATGATTTTCCACATAAATGCTAAGAGGGTTTTCTGTTGTGATTATTGCAGTCTAGCATGATGAGCAGCAACACTGACTTTGATCCTTTATTATCTTTAATGAAGTGTCAGATTAAAAAACAAACAAAAAACTCGAAGTTAGGCCCTCAAGGACAACAACATCAGAGTAAATATTTAATAATATATGTTAATACTTTCACTGACATTAACCAGCAGCAGTCCTGATAAAAACTTCCAAATATTTGTTTATTTTCAGGATTTTAACCATTTATATGATGGTTTGTTTACATGATGCAAATGATGTTTATTTTTGAAAGAAACAAACAAAACCACAAAAATGAATGAATTTCTGTATGATAAAAGCTAAGAGGATTTATTTTAAATAAGGTTTCAGGTTAGGGCCAGTCTTATGTCAATCAATCAAATAAATCAATGATTAGCAGCAACACTGGTTCAGATGCATTTTCTTCTCTTAATGTAGTGTCAGATAAAAAAAAAAAAAACTAAACTAAATCAAAATAACAACAACAAACAAACTCACACTTTGGAGCCTAAAGACACAAAAATCCACTTTAAGAACTGCCTTTTTATGTTTAAATATTAATCTTGGATTCCACTTTCATTGTGAGACCAACATTCCAAATAATCACCATTTGGAATGAAATGCTAATTTGTTTACATGCCAAAAATAAAAGCTCCAAAATAAAAGCCTCAGAACTCAGAATGCATGATTACACGCAGTAACGGCACTGGGACTACAAATACCTATTTTAATTGGTTTCACTGGGAACATGGCCCTGTGATAGTCCAGGTGTCTGTTACAGACTGTTACCTGTACAGGTGTCTCCTGCCTTCACCATCAGTCAGCTGGGATAGACTCCAGCCCCCCATGACCCTGATGAAGATTAAACTGTTAAAATGTTTAGATGATGGATGGATGGATGGATGATGGATGGATGGACGAATGATAGATGGATGGAGGATGGGTGGGTGGAAGGATGGATGATGGATGGATGGATGAATGATGGATGGACGGACAGGTGGATGGATGATGGATGGACAGATGATGGATGGATGGATGGATGGATGAATGGATGGATGAATGGATGGATGGATGGATGGATGGATGGATGAACCATGTTTGCCCTTAAGGTCCTGAGTGTAATTTTTTGGGGAACATGATGAAAATCCTTTGTCAAAATATCTGCTGTTTGCACTAACAGCCAAAAGTATTAAATGATCCATCAGTGTGTTTGGTTCAGACTTCTGGTGACCAGTAGATGAATCCTACAGACTTCTGGTGACCAGTAGATGAATCCTACAGACTTCTGATGACCAGTAGATGAATCCTACAGACTTCTGATGACCAGTAGATGAATCCTACAGACTTCTGGTGACCAGTAGATGAATCCTACAGACTTCTGGTGACCAGTAGATGAATCCTACAGACTTCTGGTGACCAGTAGATGAATCCTACAGACTTCTGGTGACCAGTAGATGAATCCTACAGACTTCTGGTGACCAGTAGATGAATCCTACAGACTTCTGGTGACCAGTAGATGAATCCTACAGACTTCTGGTGACCAGTAGATGAATCCTACAGACTTCTGGTGACCAGTAGATGAATCCTACAGACGTCTGGTGACCAGTAGATGAATCCTACAGACTTCTGGTGACCAGTAGATGAATCCTACAGACTTCTGGGGACCAGTAGATGAATCCTACAGACTTCTGGTGACCAGTAGATGAATCCTACAGACTTCTGGTGACCAGTAGATGAATCCTACAGACGTCTGGTGACCAGTAGATGAATCCTACAGACTTCTGGTGACCAGTAGATGAATCCTACAGACTTCTGGGGACCAGTAGATGAATCCTGCAGACTTCTGGTGACCAGTAGATGAATCCTACAGACTTCTGGTGACCAGTAGATGAATCCTACAGACGTCTGGTGACCAGTAGATGAATCCTACAGACTTCTGGGATCCCCTGAAGAGTCATCTTCACCCAAACCTCAGTTGTCATTAACTGAAAGTGTGACTATCGGAGCGTAAATTCAGCAGCTACTGCATGAATTACCATGAATTTTATTGCTTCGATTCAAAAAGTAATTATAACTATTTTGTGATTCCTCTGATACCATCATCGAGTTAAAAGGTTTTGTTTGTCCAATAATTTCCTCCCAAACTAATAGCCTTCCCATCAGATGTAATTTAGCTGATTGGAAATCATTAGCATTCTGCAGTAACTTTTGAACATCAGCATATTAGTATTAAACGCCGTCAAGCAGAAGGCATCGTCACATCTGCACCCTGAAAACTGCTGTGAATTTCACTTGTTGATATTTGACTCAGATAACCTTTCAATCGGGATTTGAAAACTGAATTTAAGGGACCCTTCAGCCACATGCTGGAGATGGCTGCCAGAAAAGACTACTCTGTCTGAAATTAATGAGCGTCATCAGGTCAGCCTCTCAAGCCCAGGCGTCCAGGTGGGAAAGAAATGGGCCCTAAATATTTGAACCTTGCTTCGAGGAATCCATTTCTACAGTTTAAACCTCATTAAATCACTTCTGCTGCCTGTTTGTTAGAATCTTGGGAGCATGTGAGGTCATTTTTCCTGATGGTTTTACAGCTGTGGGCAGGTGTTAGCTGTAAACCACCTCTCCTGTTATAATAAGTAGAAAACAGACCTCTATCGATATAAGTAATCCCGCTGAGCATTAACAGTTCTCATCTAATAGTTTGTCATATCTAAATCAGTGAACGGGGTCTGTTTTACTGCTTTATGAGCACCAGTGTGGGGTTTGGACAGACATCTGCAGTTTGCTTTGTGTGTCTGCATGTGAGTCCACAGCCAGAAGAAAAGAAATTTCCCCAGAGAAGCAGGAGGAACAGCTGAGACTAACTGGTCAGACTACCTGGCAGCTGTGGATAAAGCAGTAACCCCAGAGTTTCACATGTAATTTCTTTCATTTGTAATTCATATTTACGTGTTTATTTTACAGATGCCATCGCCTCCTAACTGCTTTTCTTTCATGGCACGTCTTCTTCGACGTCGGCTCGGGACTTTTCTTGTTGCTAGCTTGATAGGTAGATCGTCAAATATAGAAAATTCTAAAACTTGTAGCTGAGTGAGAAACAGTTTTTTTTTTTTTTTTTGTTGGTTGGTTTTTGCTCAATGACTTCTGAAATATGTGAAAATTAGAATTTAATAAATAAAAAATGCAAAAATATTGTTGAAAATAGAAAGATTTGGGGACACAATCGTTTCTCTCACTTTTATATTTGAGTTCTTCTAGTGGAGAGGAAAAGTGAGGCTAACGGTGTTTTCTGCAGCAGGACACAAAGATTAAAACATAACCAAAGTTTGTAGTTTAAAACTGCTCTAAAATAAATATAATTTTCAATGAAAAAACTAAAAGATTTGATGGGATTTCCAATTCTTTCAGCATAATAAGCACAAGAGGTCTTCATAGCTCCACCTGAATCCAAGGAACTGAGGTCTGAAGGTCTACAGGTTCCGGCTTCTTCTCTATTATCAGGGTCCAATTAGTGAGACTGAGAACAGGTGAGATGATTAGTGCAGCTGTCACCAACTGCTGCAGCCAGCAGACTGCTGGCTGGAGATGCAGTGAGATGCAGTGAGATGCTCCTGAGAGCGACTCATTCTTTCACAAATGTTTGTAAAAGCAGTCTGCAGCCTAGATGCTGGATTTTATACACCTGTGGACATGGAAGTGATTGGAACACCTGATTCTGATTATTTGGATGGTTGAGCCAATACTTTTCGCAATATAGTGTATATAGCTATTAAACACTGGTCCCAATGTTATTGATTAAAACTGATCATGGAACCCAGCGACAAACACCTGGATGACATCATGAATCATTGTGATCACATTAAGGCTGATAGGTGTTTTTATGTTGTTTTGTTCAAACTTTTCTGGTGTAAGAAAGCGTAGCAACAGCAGGAAAGTCTGCCTGTAAAGAAACATATCTCTTCTCGCTCCTACCTTCAGCTCTAGAGACACTGAGTCTGACCTGTCCACTCAGTTACAACTAAGGGAACTAAGAGTACATCCAAGAAGAGCACGGCTGTAATGTGGTCCATTCATACGGTCAATAAGCCTTCATCAGTGAGACTCAAACTCAGTAATCTAATCGCATCCCTTTCAAGCAAACGTGGACATCATCCTCTGCAAGCAGAGTCTATGTCCTTCTGAGATGTAACCTTATCCTCTGATCCACCATTCCACTCATTTCAGATGGTTAAAGGAGCCAAAGTTGTTAACCACAGGCTGATCCAATTAAAACTGTTGAAATAGTTTAAACCCATTAAATCAGGGCATACAGGCGGCATCATCATTCTTTCTTCGTCATGTGAAATGAAACTGGGCTCAACAAGAGGAACGTTTTCAGGATTGAGAGACTCAAAAACGAGGTTTTAAATCTGCTCCTAAATCCAAATCTTTAGTGGGCTCTACCAGTCTACCCACAGCTGCAGCTCTTTTTATCATTTGTTGTGAATCTCTGATGTATTTTCATCCCTTTGCCTGCTGTTTTTTGTGGTTTTTGTCTCTTTTATTTCTGCTCCTTTGGACTTGCTCTGACTGCCTGCCCTTTCACAGACCTCGTTTCTTGACCACATGAACTTTGCTTTTAACTCTCTGCCTGTGAATCATGACATGTTGGCTCCTGAGCCGATACAGAAAAGCAGAAAGCATACATCTCTTCAGATATTTCAAGCTATATGCATTGTTTTTTAACTCTAATATTGGGGGCGGCTGTGGCTCAGGTGGTAGAGCGGGTCGTCCAATGATCGAAGGGTTGGCAGTTCGGTTCCTGCTCTGTCCTAGTCATGTGCTGTTGTGTCCTTTAAGACACTTTTCCCACCTGGCCTCTAGTGCTGCTACTCACACTGGTGTGTGAATGTTGGTGGTGGTCGGAGGGGCGGATTGTCAGCCACGCTTCCGTCAGTCTGCCCCAGGGCAGCTGTGGCTACTAATGTAGTTTACCACCATCAGAGTGAGAATGTGTGAGTGAATGAGTGATGGATTCATTGTACGCGCTTTGAGTGTCTAGAAAAGCGCTATATAAATCTAATCCATTATTATCCATCCATCCATCCATTATCTATACACAGCTTAATCCTCACTAGGGTCATGGGGGGGGCTGGAGTCTATCCCAGCTGACTCAGGTGAAGGCAGGGGACACCCTAGACAGGTCACCAGTCTGTCACAGGGCTACATACAGAGACAAACAATCACTCTCACATTCACACCTACGGGCAATTTAGAATGATCAATTAACCTCAGCATATTTTTGGACTGTGGGAGGAAGCCGGAGTACCCGGAGAAAACCCACGCATGCACAGGGAGAACATGCAAACTCCATGCAGAAAGATCCCGGGAAAGCCGGGACGCGAACCAGAGATCTTCTTGCTGCAAGGCGAAAGTGCTAACCACTACACCACTGTGCAGCCCTCCATTATTATTATTATTATTATTATTATTATTATTATTATTATTATTATTATTATTATTATTATTATTATTATTATTATTATTGTTATTATTAATATTATTAATATTATTAATATTCCTAAACACAACACAACACACAACAGACTGAGAGATCAGCACCGACTTAACGCACAGAAGACCGTTTATCTCCACCAAACCTCAGCCAGCTTTATTGGAATTCCAGTTTAAAGCTCGTCCAAATTTAGTCACTTCTGTACGCCCTGAGGGAAGCAAGCAGACAGCTCAATACTTCTATCTGAGGTGTGAGAATCAGGCAGATCCTGGGAGTGTTCTGAGTCAGCGGTGTCAAACACTAGGTTCTGTTTTAAGGTGGAAGTGCTGTGATATCAGCCAAGGAGAAAAGAAAACTGGGAAAACCAGCTGGATATGGGCTTTTAGCAAAGTTTAAACTCAAATTATTTTCAAAAAAGCATTAAAAACTTCGTTTGCTGAAGAAATTGTGTCAAACAGGTGTACTTACTTTCTGAGATGACATCTGTGACACTAATCTGGCCTCCAGTGAACCCAGTTTGTTCTGATCTGGCCTCCAGTGAACCCAGTCTGTGCACCATGCTGGTATATTAGGAGGGAGTCCATATTGCTGCTGCTGGGCCTCAGTTTTCCACCTTTTGTTCTCCAGGGAATCGATCTAAAACCACCAGATCACTGTGATTCCAGCGTCTGATCCAGTCCCTATTCTCAGCTCTGATGGTGGAGGAAAATCATCTCCACTTGTTTAGCGGATGTTCTCTTCAGCTCGGTGAACTTTAAAAAATAGGGCACAGACATGAGGCGAGATGAGGTCTCTCAGAGACACGGAAACCTTTTCCAGCCTTTAAAAGCACCAGTGAAATCCTCTTTAATATCCCACAAAAACAAATAAAATAATGGATGTGATCGCTATCTTATCGCAGCCAAAACTTCTTTCACACTTCAGACGCCTTCAAGCATCGACTGAAACGTGGCAGAAATGTTTTGGTTTTGCTTTTCTTTCCTCTATTTTCAGGATTATATCATTTTTCTGGGACAATAAGTTTACACAGAAGCGTGGATGTGTGCATGACAAACATACTGTCCTCATACAGAGATACAGACTTCTACTAGAAAACTAAAACAACAGCAGAATGAGTGACTGGAGAGGTGGGAACATGTCAAACTCCTTCCCCAGAAAGCTGACAGCTGTCACTGACGTTTCCTCTGATGCTTCAATGCGTTTGTTTGTTTTCAGGCAGCAGTCAGCAGCAGGCCTTGTGTGTCAAATACTCAATCTAGATCACGGGTTTTATCTTGGGTTTATCGTCTTTCTGTCCATCTGTAACATCAGAGCTACACTGGATCCCAACTCCAGCCTCGGATCTCCAGCTTTCACTTCCTTTTGGAATCTATGGAAGCACCAGCAAAACATATCTTAAAGCTGCATTATCTCGTGCTGTTGGATTTTTTTGGCCACTTGGAGGCAGCAGACCAAGCAGGAAGCTAAATTTAATATAAAATCTAAACTACAGGTCCAGAATCCACATTTTGATGAATGTAGATCCACTATTCTCTGTAATTCCAGCTCTATTTCTGGTCTCCATATGAGAATTTATCAGAAGCAGTTTGACAAATCCAGGCTTTCTTTGTGTCAGATAAAAACCTAAAACTGCAATGAGAGATAACATATACAGGGTCAGGGTTCTTTCCTGAGGATCGCTGCGTTCTCCTATAAAATGGTATTTGAGGTCTTATTTGACTCATTTTCTGCACTAAACAGGACAGTTTGTTATGGAGAGCTATGATGGATAAAAGATTGAATTCTGGTGAAAGTAAGAGAGGAATGCTGGTAGAAAATTGTTAGCATTCATTTTCCCACTCAGTGACTCTTAACTCTTATTCCAAGTATGAGGTTAGTTCAGTCTGATTCATTTAAATACATCAGACCTGACACCATCCCATAATTAAGGATACTTAAAAATACATTTAGTTTTTGTCCAAAACAAAGTGAAGTAATATTATTGAATATTCTCTATAATAAATACCAACAGACTAATCAGTCGTCTCGTCTTTGTCTGACCAGCTGCAGGATTATCTGTTACGTGGAGGTCAGAGAACCCAGGTGCAGACAGAAACAGGGACACAGGAGGAATAACGGGAAGTGCTTTATTAAAACAAGCGTTACTACACAAAAGGGACACTGGATTAAGAGGGAAAACCAAAACCAAACTCACTACAAAAATTCTCACTACAAGGGGGTGAGACTGAGACGAATGGGGAACAGGCTAAGGAAATCCAGGGGCAGACGGAAACGAGACAGGAACAATAGGCTGGAGACGGAAGCACGGCTGGCGAGAATCCGGGAGAAGAACTGAGTCCATGTGGGAACAGAGTCTTTGAAGGGATGTGAGTCTATGATCCAGCAGAGAGTATGTGAATGAACAAGGCTTAAATAGTGAGCAGGTGAGATTGTGGGCAGGTGAGCTGATTACTGCAACGAGTGTCACCTGCAGTAATCAGCTGAGTGCAGACAGGTGAAGCAGGGAGAGCAAGACACAGGGATGAGAGAGACAAGAGGGAGAGAGGTGACAGACAGGTCAGAACAGACAGAGGGACAGACAGGTCAGAACAGAAGACAGACAGACAGGTCAGAACAGACAGAGGGACAGACAGGTCAACACAGACAGACAGAGGGAGACAGAGGGACAGACAGGTCAGAACAGACAGACAGACAGAGGGAGACAGAGGGACAGACAGGTCAGAACAGACAGAGGGACAGACAGGTCAGAACAGAAGACAGACAGACAGGTCAGAACAGACAGAGGGACAGACAGGTCAACACAGACAGACAGAGGGAGACAGAGGGACAGACAGGTCAGAACAGACAGACAGACAGAGGGAGACAGAGGGACAGACAGGTCAGAACAGACAGAGGGACAGACAGGTCAGAACAGAAGACAGACAGACAGGTCAGAACAGACAGAGGGACAGACAGGTCAGAACAGAAGACAGACAGACAGACAGACAGACAGACAGACAGACAGACAGACAGACAGACAGAGGGACAGACAGAGGGACAGACAGGTCAGAACAGAAGACAGACAGACAGACAGAGGGACAGACAGACAGGTCAGAACAGAGAGACAGACAGACAGAGGGACAGACAGGTCAGAACAGAAGACAGACAGACAGACAGACAGAGGGACAGACAGGTCAGAACAGAAGACAGACAGACAGACAGACAGACAGACAGACAGACAGACAGAGGGACAGACAGGTCAGAACAGAAGACAGACAGACAGACAGACAGAGGGACAGACAGACAGGTCAGAACAGACAGACAGACAGACAGACAGAGGGACAGACAGGTCAGAACAGAAGACAGACAGACAGACAGACAGAGGGACAGACAGGTCAGAACAGAAGACAGACAGACAGACAGACAGACAGACAGACAGACAGACAGACAGAGGGACAGACAGGTCAGAACAGAAGACAGACAGACAGACAGAGGGACAGACAGGTCAGAACAGACAGACAGATACAGAGTAAACAGGAGGAAGAAGGAGAGACCAGGAGGGAGAATGAAGGAGAGGAACAGGGACTGGAGCTGGGATCATGACATTATCGCTGTAAAAGGGACCAATCAGGACCAAGCATTAAAACATGTTTATGCATTTTCTGCATCACCAGCTGAATTATTGCAGGTTTCTGTTGCTACACGATGCATAAAGTTCATTTATTGGAACTGTGAAGTTATTGACAGGGCTGCATATATTACTGACTGTCAGGAAAAGAAGTGGTGAAAGGATGATGCTTTTTACAGCCCAGAATACCAAAACTCTGAATAAAAACTCCTTCACAACAGGCTAACTGTCCAGCATGAGTTACCATGGTGACCTAGCAGGTTAATGGAAAGCCATCTCTCATAGTTCATCCCTTTGGTTCTGTAGAAAACACAAGGTTTATCAGAGCTTTTTACTGAACACAGCTTCTTGTTGCTGAAACCAAACTGGTAGACGTAATAAGAATGAACCAAAGCACTAAAGTACCAAAACAATCAGCTAAAGATTCTGAAAAGCCTTTGTAGTCTCTGTAGAAACCAGGACCAAAGGACTGGCGGATTATTCTCAGTTTGCCACTACCAGAAACACCTTCAACATCTCATCTGGTCCATTGTTAATCTGAAATATTTACTAGAGCAGCTTTAACTGACCTTCCTCTATATTCCTTTGTCCATCCATCCATCCATCCATCCATCCATCCATCCATCTTCTACCGCTGGTCCGGGTCGGGTCGCGGGGGCAGCAGCTTTAGAAGGGAAGCCCAGACCTCCCTCTCCCCGGCCACATCATCTAGCTCCTCCCGGGGGACCCCAAGGCGTTCCCAGGCCAGCTGGGAGACATAGTCTCTCCAGCGTGTCCTGGGTCTTCCCCGGGGTCTCCTCCCAGTGGGACGTGCCCTAAACACCTCACCGGGGAGGCGTCCGGGGGGCATCCTAATTAGATGCCCGAGCCACCTCATCTGGCTCCTCTCTACGCGGAGGAGCAGCGGCTCTACTCTGAGATCCTCCCGGATGGCCGAGCTTCTCACCCTATCTCTAAGGGAGAGCCCAGCCACCCTGCGGAGGAAACTCATTTCAGCCGCTTGTACCCGCGATCTTGTTCTTTCAGTCACTACCCAAAGCTCGTGACCATAGGTTGTGTTAATCTTATAGCAGATAAAGGAGCAGCTCCATTTATTATCACTGACTTATTTACTACACAAACTTCATCAGCATGTTTCACTGAAGTTCTTTCACTGGATGTTCCTCATAAGAACAGTGTAGAACCTTTAGATACCATGAGGATATGTTCATTATATCTTCAGCCCTTATCTTCTCCTCAGGTTTCCTCCTCTACTTCTGTGTTTGTCTGGAAGCTGCTGAACGCTGTGTTGGATACCAGACAGTAAAGACAAATGTGACTGAACTTGACTGTTCAGTCGCATTATTCTAATGATAGTCATATTATTCTAATGATAGTCGCATTATTTCTAATGATTGTCGTATTATTTCTAATGTTATTGTCACGGGTAGTGGTTAACCCAAGCAGAGAACACACAGACCACAGCAGGATCAGGTAAACCAATCAATGAATTTATTAACACAAAAGTTGAGATACAAGGAACTAAAGAGGATGGTGAGTCTAACTAAGGGCAAAATCACTAATAACGAAAGCCAGGAATAAACTAAAGAGGATTAAACTAACTAAGACTCACTAACGGGGCTGGGTGAGGGGTGGACAGGCTCCTGGACACTGACGGTCCAGGGGCGCAGCATCGGTGGTGTGAGTGGGCAGCGGAGAGCAGCTGTGGTGGTCTGAAGAATGTCCAGGGGGGAGCTGGTCCACTGAGTGAGGCTGGGGGGAATCCAGAGACAAGCTGGGGAGAGTCTGAAAGGTGGCAGGAGGACAGAGCTGGGGGGAATCCAGATAGGGGGTCAGGGTAATCCTGGGCAAGGCAGGGGGTCCAGAGGCAGGGATGCAGCACGGTCAGCGGGTGACTGCAAACAGCGGAAAGATGTTAGTGAAAGAGCACAAGAAGCACAGGAGCAACAACTGCAGGGATCAAACTGACTGTAGGAGCTGAAGCTACAATCTGGCAGGGAGTGGAGTGAGGAGCCAGCTTTTACTGCTGAGGATGAGGGACAGGTGTGCTGCACCCCAGCTGCCTGGAGTTCTGCTGATGAAGCTGAGACTGATTGTAGTTTAGTTGCAGCTGCTGCAAAGAGCAGCACAGTGGAGAGCAGAGTGCAGAGAGGGAAGATCAAGGAAAAGCAGAAATAAAGAGGGAGAGCAATGTAGGAGGGAGAGGAAGGGAAGAGGAGGTCACGGGAGGTCAAGTGGGGGCAAATGCAGGGACCGGGGAAGGGGCCGTGACAGCTAGTCATATTATTTCTGATGTTGGTCATATTATTTCTAATGTTAGTCATATTATTTATAATGTTAGTCATATTATTTCTAATGTTAGTGTTACACACATGAAGACAAAGGCATGCGGACGTTTGTGTAACAGGATGACTTTATTCTGTAATCACAGAAATGACAGCTTTTCAAGCAATGGCTTCTGTGTAGTGACTCCTTCTATTACAGCTTCCGTTTGAACTGTTTTTATTGCCTTTATACTACCTAGACTACTACTGTAGTAATCATATAGCTGTTTCTACAGTCACTGTTACGTATTTTATCCAAAAAAAAGGAAAAAATATTCACAATAACAATGAACTTGGCTTATTCAAATACTTATTATCTGAACCCATGGACAAGTGGTTGAACAATTCTAAACATACTGGACCATGTAAAAGCACAATTACAAACAGTAAAATATCCAAACGTCTTTACACTGCCCCGACAACGAGAGAAGCTAATACTGTTAGCATTTATGCTAGCAGCAGTTAGCGGTAACTTCTAATGTGCAGAATCATTACAAAGTACAAACTAGGTGACTAAAATGTTAACATGAACTTACAAAAAAAACCCTTATAATGTGCCCTATATAATGCTCGTGCACTTCACTCACCTGTAAACACAGAAACGACAGCTTTTCAAGCAATGGCTTCTCTGTAGTGACTCCTTCTAATACAGCTTCCGTTTGAACTGAGCTGTTTTGGGAAGTCAGCCTTTCTCATGCGCCACTACTGCCATCTTCTGGTGCAAATAGGTATAGCACCAGAAACAACTTCACAATAAAGGTAAGTGCCACACAGTATGAACAATAAAAATACAAGTTAAAACATTAATAAAAGGAAAAGTTGTTGGGGGGGTGTCTTCTTTTTACCATCAAATAGTCCTGGGTACCACATTAGTCATATTGTTTCTAATGTTAGTCATATTATTTCTAATATTAGTCATATTATTTATAATGTTAGTCATTTATAATGTTAGTCGTGTGCTTATTTCTAGGAGTTCAAGAACAGAGGCTTCACCACAACACAAAAGCACACTGCTACACACACTGTAACACACACTGCTACACACACGAACACATGCAGTGTGTGTTGTGCTCAGTATAAATGACTGTGTCGCTGCCAGGATCACAACAACTGAAGCACAGCCTGAATCAATAAATAAATAAATAAAAATGAAGTACATAAATAAATAAATGAAGCTGTGGTCATAATCACAGCTACTCTTCACATTCTAGTATCTGATTGATGCTCTGGTTCAAACTTCCAACACACATGATACCTGCCAGGACTGATAACAGGCTTATTTAAATTCTGCTGTGGTAAATTCATGAAGTTTAATAGATTAAATAAAAGATAGGAGACTTCAGTTTATCAGCAAACACTCATTAAAAGTTTCCCACCAACGTCCATCCTGCAGAACGCTGACCTCCCCTGACCCCAGCAAGTTCCCACTGATGATTAGAAGACAGAAAAAAGGTCTTTCCAGAAGTTTCAGCTGCAGGGAGGAAGATGTTCAGAACATATCCATCCAGTATCTGTAGTGTATAAAAGCTGTGTGTCCGTAACAATGGCTTGGTTCTAACCTTGTTTTGATTTAAAATATGTCTCTTTAGTTTCATTTCTTTTTCTTTTTCCGTTGCTGTCAGCTACATGAGCTGAGCCGGAGGTCTTCTTACTGCTTGAGTAATTCCTGAGTCACTCATGCAGTTTAATGAAGTCATAAAGGGCTTAATTCCCTTTCAGCTGCACTTTATAAGAGGAGAATCTAATATGAGGAGATTCAGCCAGACCCAGTATGGAGAAAAAGAAGAGTTGACAAATGAGGAATGTATTTATGACAAGAGACACATTTTACCTAAAAACATCTGGAAAATGTGATTAAAATAGTTTGTCTTGTATGTTTTTAATCTAGATTAATCTAAATGTGAATCTGAGTGGATCGGTACTGACCTCTGGGTAGACGAAGTCTGATCTGTTGAAATATGAGATTATAACTCCAGAAAAATCACCACTATAAATGATGTGAAGTTGATCAGAGACATAAGGTCCATAATACCTTAAAATGAGGGTTAACTGCACCTTTGTTCAGTAATTATTTCCAGATTATCTTATGAGTGATTCAAGTATAAAACTAGTGAGTAAAATCAGCTGAACTTCAGAAAATAAGTTCAATAAACTGCAGATATTGAGATAGACCAACTAGTCTTCTTTCATTTTACATTTTCTAAGTTTAAAGAGTTTTTGTTGAGAACTTCACTCTGAGTTGTTAAAAACATTTTTAAAACCATGAAACTGCTCAGATTTACAGGGAGCTAAATTATAAATTCTGTTTTATCTGTTTTTTTTCAATATAAAAAGAAACAACCATAACTTAATTTTAATTGTAATTAAAAACACAAATCAACTTCAACTACTCAATTTATTCAGTTGAGTGAACTTGTAATTTTACATTTTAAGAACTTGTTTTTAAGTTCTGAAGTGGTCTGACAATATAAACCAGACATTTTAAGTTGAACTGACAAGAAAACATGAATTTACAGGAAGTGGAAAAGATCTGAGCTGATTTCCTGCATAGTGTTTTATCGAAGTAGGATGAGTTTTATCACGTTTTACCTTTAAAGACCAGCTGATGGACAACAGGAAAATTCATAAGGAAGAAAAAGTGGGACTTTCAACAACTTAAGAGTTATGGGAAGTGGAAATGTGGAAAGCGGTGGTGAATAATGAATGAAGCACCTCAACTGATGGGCAGTAAAACGTCAACATCTCCTACATCAGGGCCTCACTCAATGAAGAAAACAACATTCAGAGCTGCTTTTATGCACCGTATAAACAGTTTCCACTAAAACAGTAAATAATCACAGAATCAGAATCACAAATAAATCAAAAATAATAATCACAAATAAACACAGGCTAATGTGAATATTTATAGTACTTTCAGACCAAGATGTCGAGTAGAAAAGTTTTATTCCATTTGTCACAGAATGTAAAATCATTTTAATTAACCGGTTATTCATATATTAAACACTTTGAAAACAGAAAAACTAACGTCATCATTCAGTCGGGCTGACGGAGCGGCAGCTGTCGCTCTTTTACGAGCTGAGGATTCACTGCCATAACGTCTTAGCTGATTAGCTTCAGCTGCAGAACAACAACTGATCTTTAATAAATTGTCTGACGGCGTTTCTGGACGATTTAATGATCCTGGTAACTTAATGACAGAAAAAGGCATTGTTAAAGCTAGGCACCTGTTCTGGTGTAGAAGTCTAATTAGAAAACATCAGTGATTTAATGTTAATTAGAAGCATGTGTTAGAAAAATGAAAGAACATTAATAATGACACAGTGTTATGAATTGGCAGTAACCAGATTTAGAGGTCATTTCAACATAAAAACCATACAAAAAACCCAACAGTTCCTTCAGCAGACACATGAAGACGCTGTAAAGCACTTGGATGGATTCAGCAGATGGAGAAGACCTGCAGCAGATGATCCTCAGGAAGCTCCAAACGCCTCAGATCAACAGATTCAGATCAACAATAAGACACCAAATCTTCATTTTCTCATTAACGTGGAAACTTGAAGGTCAGATTTCTGTATTTTATAGCTGCTTTTATCAGGTTATAGTCGGTTCAGTCGTCGGATAAACTCAGAGTTTTAAAGTCCTGCATTAGAAAGAAGACATGATGAATGTCCTGCAGCCTCAGGTAGAAAACATTAAAGGCCAGATTTATTTAAATGCTGAGGTTTTAACCAGCTGGAACAGGCCAGTAGACTGTAAACTGTGTGTTTAGTGAAGCTTTTAGACTCTATGAATCTCCTGCTAGACAGACTGCTTCATCTATCAGTGCAGGAAAACATTCAGAATCTGCTGTTTTCTCTCTGACCCCAGTGATCTATGAGGCGCTTTAATCAGAAACACTAGAAAAAGTCCCAACGTTCAGACGTCCTGAAGTCCCTCAGAGTCAGAATCCCAGCGTGGCCCTCAGAGTCAGAGGCAGCCTCACATGTTGGTTGGATCCACATCACTAGAATCCTCTCCAGTTCCCTCCACATCTGATCCTCTGCGGCACAGTGAGCTCTGGTGGACTCGGCTGGAAAAGCAGCCGTCGCTACCTGGATGATTCTGGGATGAGTCTCTGAAACCAGCGGCCCACGGACAGGTCCACTCTCAGCACCAACGAGACCCCGATCAGCAGGAAAATGCTGCTCACCAGGAACCCCGAGGCCTCAAACATTAACCTGGAGGCACAAAACAGAGGAGATGTGGATGTTTGAACAATTCCAAACAAGTTCAACCTTCATCTAACATCACTCCTTTCATTGGAACCAGAAATTCATCATCTTCAATCATCTGTGCGCCAACAGCAGCTACAGAAAACAATCAGAATCTACCCACACCACAACTACAACCAGAACATTCAGCTCCAAAACACAATTTTACAATTTAAACTGTTAGGAAAAAAACGTTTGTTTTAGTTTGCAAATGAATTATCAGTACAAAAAGCATGACACAAAGAAAATCTAGAAATCCTACATGCAAATATGAGCCTGTTAGAGTAGAAAAACACTGAATGCTATCATCACTAATGTACATTTACTGAACAATCAGAACAGAGTTAGTGGTTGGCAGTTTCCTCCGTCCATATCCTCTAAAGCCTTTACTGTCAGGGAGCTGGTGTGAGCTGGAAATCCATTCAGGCACTTACTTGGGTGCGAAAACCTTCCACACCATTAGGTGTCTCCTGAGGATAGCAGCTGCACAGACGGAAGCAAAGACCTGGAGACAACAGAGAGAAGGGATAAGATACTGATATGAACTCAGAAACAGAACCAAAGACATGACAGGAAAAGAAGGTAAAATAGAAACTGAACTGAGTGAGAAAAGATCTCAGTCCAAACATGATCTGAACTACGAGCTTTAGGATGCTTATTATGGGATTCATGGATGGGTTTTTCCATCTCAGATCTTCAATCATCTCTGAACTGCCTGAACACTTTAAAGCATAAAATATGAGTATTTATAAAGCTATAAATATGAAATAATAATCTCTGAGCTCACATGAACTAAACCTGATAAAACAGAAGGAAACCAGTGATCTGAAACTGCAATAATATGACAAAAAACATTCAGAAAACTTTGAAATACTTGATCAGAAAAGGAATAAATTATCTGTTAAATGTTGGTAACGGATAGACCAGGTATGAAAAGTTATTCCACAGAAACATGTTGATAAATGAGGTGTTTTCATAAATATGGGCTTATTTCTGTTTTCTGAGCCACTCTGGAGATACAAAGCGACGTCTGGAGAAGAATTCTGCTGTAGTTCAGCTTCATTTCCCTGCAGTAGATCATTAGGAGGACATCAGAAACATGGATCTGCTGGTGGATTCTTCTAGTAGGAGCCTCCACTTGCTCAGCAGATACCTGTTGGACTTCTGTGAGCCATATTTTAGTGGAACATTTATTCTCATTCATGACCTGAGTGGAACCTGATTAACAGTCAAATGGATTCTCTCCTGCTTTGTGATTCATGGGAAATAAAGTTGGTCCTAACCCTAACCCTTGACCAAAGCTAGACTCTGCTGGATGAAGCTTTGGTATTTAACTTTAACCATAATCAGAGACTATTTGATGTGCTTGTCTAATATTGTAGAATCTGATCAATGACATGAAGATAAATATGAGTGGAAATATGAGGCTTTAATCGCTAATAGTTCCTGCCAAACTTTCATTTAAACTGAGGCTCAGAAAGAGGAGCTCAAAGTGGGTCAACAGGTGTTTCAGGTTATATCTCAGAAAATATTTCACATATTAGGCTAAAATCTCACAGGTACTCTGGTAAACATCATAGTTTAATGATGCCATGATGATTTAAGAACACATATGTGGACAAACCTGTGTTCCGTGAATAAAGAGGTAGCGTGTTGACAGCTGGAGAAGAGCAGAGCTGAACTGTTGAGGGTTTTCTCTCAGCCTCATCTCCATCACAGCGTCTTCTCCTTCCTCCCCACAGCCTCGTCCTCCTCTTCCTCCTCGGACTTCACACACCAGAGGCCAGAACAGCAGCAACGGACAGCCCACTGGAGACACCAAGAGACAAATAAATCAAAGTTAGAAAATCACAGACAGCCCACTGGAGACACCAGAGACGGGACACAAATAAAATAAAAGGAATAGATAAATAATAATAGCAATAAAATCAGAGTTAGAAACTCATTTAAACACAGACGACAGTCAGTCCCTTCATTTGACTTTTCTTTGCTGTGGGTTTCTATATTTCTCCTTTATGATATAAAGTTCTGAGTTTATTCTTAAATGGAAATAAATAACTGCTGACTAACAGCATAATAAACCTGTTTAATCAGGTTTACTATCAGCAGTAATAATCCTAATAATATGCTTTAATATCTGCCATACATTTGGGATTTATTCCTTTTTTGGTGATCAGATTTAACTATTTAAGAAAACTGAAAATTGTTTTCAAACTAACATCTGGAATATCATCTTATTCTGCATATTTTAATTACAGTTCTGTCTGGTGTAAAGATATTTTTCTGTTCCTTATTGCATATTGGGAATATTTTTATTGTAACATCCTTTTTTTCCAGCTGAATCTGATTTCATTTGCAGAAGTCTAGTTTCCCTAAAGGATCCAACAGTCTGTATTTCTAGAAGTACCTGCGAACAGGATATGTGAGGCAAAGGTGTTGAGGGTGACCAGGGAGGCCGGCAGGACAGTTCCTGTGTGTCCGTCAGGGAATCCCACGAAGGCAGCGCCCCACTGGATGGAGGGGAAGGTGGGCAGGTGGCCGGTGGCGTGGAAGAACTGGGTGGCAGCCAGAGACCAGAGGACAACTGGAGTCCAGGGAACGGTGAAACCACCTGAGGAGAGCAGAGAGAGGTGAGCAGAGGAACAGCTGTTATTAAAGAAGACAGTCATGAACAGAAGCTGTGAGTCTGACCAGAACAGGCTCCATGCAGACCCCTCAGGGTGGAGGAGGAGGCGTGGATGTGCAGCAGAGCTCCCATCTCCAGCAGCAGCAGGAGGAAGGCCAGCGCCATGCCCTCCGGATGCAGCAGCAGCAGCCCGACGCCCAGCAGACCCCAGAACAGCAGCAGTGGGGCGGAGTAGACGCTGCCCAGCCCATAGGCCTCCACCATGGGTCTGCCACCCGCCTCGCCGCCCCCGCTCAACTCTCCGTCGTCCAGAGACCGGCGCATGCGCTGGTAGATCTGGGGGATGAGGTGGTGCAGCTCGGCCTGGGGGCTGATGCCGGTGCTGGCCCGGTAGCGGGGAGGGGGCAGAGAGGAGCTCCTGGATGAAGCCGCTGCCCTGGTCTTCACAAACACGGTGAGGGGGTCCAGCCAGATCAGGGCCAGCCCCAGGCCCAGGAGGCAGAAGGCGGCCCTGGGGAGGGCTAGCTGAGCCAGGCGGATCAGCTCGCCCAGATTCCTGAAGCTGTCCTCTGGAGTGGCACTAACGGCCCAGTGCAGCCCCAGGCACACCGACAGCAGGGGCAGCACCCAGCGAGCCGTGAACACCGCCCCACCGGACGAGTTCAGATTACCGTAGTGGCAGAGACAACGTCTCAGCAGATACGTCCACAGGCCCAGGGAGACCACAGAGAGGACATAGTGGATGTTCTTCAGCTGGCTGTCCTGGAACCGGGACAGAGGAGACAGGAAGGCCGACGGCTGACAGGAGCCCTGCTCTTCTCGACAGCCGTGGAAGGACAGGGACAGGTAGAGGCTGCCCACCAAGAGGCCCAGGCAGCTCAGGAGGACGCTGCTTTCCTTCCTCACAGTGGACGGAGACAAGGCCGGAGAAGGCAGCAGGCCTGCAGACTTCAGAGGGTCGTGGCTGGGAGGCAGAAGAAGGCCATCCCAGTTGAGATGGACGGGAATGTAGAGGGCCAGAGAGAAGAGCAGGAAGGTCACCACCCGACCTTCAGCGATCACGTAGCTGTCAGAGAGCAGGGAGGCACAGCGGAGCAGAGGCACCAGCAGAGGAGGGATGAGGAGGCGCCGGGGGGTCAGCCAGCCGCCGCTCTTAGGACCTTTAGTCCCGTTCTTGGACACGGCGGGGCTGCCGAGTCGACGAGCTCTCCAGAAGAAGAGAAGCTCAGAGCTGAAGGCTCCAGCTGCCAGACACCAGGTCAGCTCCATGTAGCCCTGTGAGAGCAGCTGAGCAGCAGCCACTCCAACTCCTGCTGCTAGCGCCGCCACAACCAGGACCTTCAGCCCACCGTCGTCCTCCCTGACCAGAACCACAGACAGCTCAGACAGCAGGAAACACATCAGGCAGGCCAACGCCAGGATGGACAGTCCCGCTGCCATCTTCAGGGGGTTGAACTGGGCCCAGGTGGATCGGCAGGTGTCTCTGACGGAGGTCAGGTAGGCCTGCAGAGAGGAGGCCAGCTGCTGGGAGGGGGACCGACCTTCTCCAACCGAGCTGAGGTACTCAGAGGAGAGGCGGGAAAACTGGTCTTTCAGCTGGAGGAGGCTCTCTGGTGGGATGTCTTTGGCCATGCCAGAGTAGGTCTCCAGGAAACGGTTGACCTTCAGAGAGACAGACAGTTACTGAACACGCTGCAGGATGTAAGAAACATTAGAACACCGATCTAACAGCTCCTAAATGAGCAGAGGACCTGTTTAGCATTGATCCACAGTGCCTCCAGCTGGCTGAGACCTCTAACTGCACCTTCTGTCTGCCCATGAGGAGGAAATAACGGCAGGAGAACCTGGCCCACGCTGCTGTAGGGGATGGGAACCCCCAGCAGTAGAGCCAGGGTGGGAACCAGGTCGGTCTGAGGAACCACATCTGGTTCATTCTGGGGAAACAAGAAAACATTAGATTAGTCTGTATATTTCTGTCATGTAAAGCTGACATTTAATAGATTATTTACTTAGCACCAGCTAAAACACCCCACAAATCCTGAACGTATGTGACTGCTGAGTACCAGCAGAACACCTCTATAGCAGCAGAACATTTCTATAGCAGCAGAACATTTCTATAGCAGCAGAACATTTCTATAGCAGCAGAACATCTGTATAGCAGCAGAACACCTCTATAGCAGCAGAACATCTGTATAGCAGCAGAACATTTCTATAGCAGCAGAACATCTCTATAGGAGCAGAACATCTTTATAGCAGCAGAACATCTCTATAGAAGCAGAACATCTCTATAGCAGCAGAACATTTCTATAGGAGCAGAACATTTCTATAGGAGCAGAACATCTTTATAGCAGCAGAACATCTCTATAGAAGCAGAACATCTCTATAGCAGCAGAACATCTCTAAAGGAGCAGAACATCTGTATAGCAGCAGAACATCTGTATAGCAGCAGAACATTTCTATAGCAGCAGAACATTTCTATAGGAGCAGAACATCTTTATAGCAGCAGAACATCTGTATAGCAGCAGAACATTTCTATAGCAGCAGAACATTTCTATAGGAGCAGAACATCTTTATAGCAGCAGAACATCTGTATAGCAGCAGAACATTTCTATAGCAGCAGAACATTTCTATAGGAGCAGAACATCTTTATAGCAGCAGAACATTTCTATAGAAGCAGAACATCTCTATAGCAGCAGAACACCTCTATAGCAGCAGAACACCTCTATAGGAGCAGGTGGAAATCCTCAGCCATGGTGCTGATCTCTCTAATCAAATGTTTTCCAGCATAGAAAAAACACCATAATGTAATAAACTGGTTTTAACTGAAGGAGTCATTAAAGAGAAATCCATTCTAACCACCTGTGTCGGGGGTCCAGGAAAGATGGGGGAAGGACTGTAGAGGAAGATAGCAGCATCCGTCTCTTTCTGACTCTCTCCACCGTGATCTCCAGAGTCCGTCATGCCGTGATCTCCCATCACCACCAGGAGGGTGTCGTTCTGCAGACGGTCCATCACTGACCTGGAGGAGGACCTCAGTGTTTAGACAGATCAAATATATACACTAATCGGGCTTTAAACTCACTTTTTCTACAAAAATCTATCAGTTCTCACATTGATACCTGCTGATTTTAAAGGCCGTTTCTGTGTTCTGACCAGCAGTGCCTTAATAAATGTTCTTTGGTGTCACCTTTCTACAGTCTGTGAGTGAACATCATATTTCTAACTTTCAGTGAGTGTCTGGGTCAGCATCTTACTGTCACTGTTAATAGGAGACACATCTAGAGCTCTACAGGTGAACCATCCAGCAGAGGAATGTCCTACGGTCTGACCTGATTACTCCATCCATCTGGGTGAGCTTGTCAGCCATGGCCGGGTGGTCGGGTCCAAACCTGTGACCACAGTGATCCACTCCCAGGAAATGAGCCACCAGGACATCCCAGTCATCACCTATTACTGTTAGAACCAGCAGAGAGAGATATGAAGCAAAGCACAACAGAAGCACAACCAGAGTGTTCAAAAAGTCCTGAAATACTCCTCCTGTATCTCCAGATATGTGTTACTGTCTGACAGTTTCTGAAACACTAACTAAACCTTGGACTGAACAAGCTTCTTCTAGTTGTAAATCCATTCCAACATACCAGTTGTATGAAGACTCCTCTAAGGTTCTGTCCATTTGAGCTCAATGTTGAGGAAGAACAAGAAGATTTAGATAATTTGGATTTGGATTTAGATAACTTTTTCACAGCTATCTTTAAAAAAAGAGTAACCAACCTGCTGTCTATCCGTTTCTTGCCTTAAACTTTGTGATTGTAATCTTTCTCTGCTCTCATCTGTGTTTGTCTTTGTAGGGAAATTAAATCAAATATTGTCAAAAATACACCCAAAGACAGATATGTCATAGTAGTGGTCTTACACAGCTCACTGCTAGAAGCCAGAACATAAAATATGTTCAAAGTAGAACCCAATCAGTACACTGGGGGTTACTGGGGCTGATAAAGGCCTGTTACAGATATATTAGTGTCTGTGCATACATATGATCTAATATGCTCCATTATAAAAAGGTTTGTTGTTGTTTTTACAGACCATAATGTAGAAAAGGTATTTAGTATAATTAAATGGTATTATCCTACAGGGTTAGGGTTAGATCCTGTCATCCTATAGGCTGTCCAACAGAGTCTCTGACTACAGCCTCTGCAGCATATGGAGCAGAGAACATTCACCAGCTGAGGAGACGTCCAGTCATGTCATGTTTACATGAAGCTGATAAACAGTTTGTCAAAATCCATTTCTGACACTGGACTTAATAAATATTAGAGTCTGTCTCTTTTATTCGGGTTCTAGTTCAAATGAAAGCTCTGGTCGTACATCACATATAAATTAAATCCATACTAGTGCTGTCATCAGATATAAACAGATATACATTAAATCCATACCAGTGATGTCATCAGATATAAATAGATATACATTAAATCCATACTAGTGATGTCATCAGATATACTTTTAGTAAATCCGTACTCGTGTTGTAGAGGTGCTGCAGGATCCCGTTATCCACGGTGTGCAGATCCTTCACATTGAAAGAAGGGAAGGGCAGAGAGCGGTGGAACTTCTTGGGGAAAAGATTCTCCCAGGTGTCGTCGCCCATAAACACCACCCGTTTACCTTCATCACACATGAAGAAAAGCAGACATTTGTTGAACACATTCTCATCATATTTACATGTATATATACACACGTGGACAAAATTGTTGGTACCCCTCGGTTAATGAAAGAAAAACCCACAATGGTCACAGAAATAATTTGAATCTGACAAAAGTAATAATAAATAAAAATTCTATGAAAATTAACCAATGGAAATCAGACATTACTTTTGAACTGTGGGTCAACAGAATTATTTTAAAAAATAAACTCATGAATGGATAAAAATGATGGTACCCTTAACTTAATATTTTGTTGCACAACCTTTTGAGGCAATCACTGCAATCAAACCATTTGTGTAACTGTCAGTGAGACTTCTGCACCTCTCAGCAGGTATTCTGGTCCACTCCTCATCAGCAGACTGCTCCAGTTGTCTCAGGTTTGAAGGGTTCCTTCTCCAGATGCCATGTTTCAGCTCCTTCCACAGATGTTCAATAGGATTTAGATCAGGGCTCATAGAGGTCACTTCAGAATAGTCCAATGTTTTCCTCTTAGCCATTCTTGGCTGTTTTTAGCTGTGTGTTTTGGCTCATTATCCTGTTGAAAGACCCATGACCTGCGACTGAGACCAAGCTTTCTGACACTGGGCAGCACATTTCTCTCTAGAATACCTTGATAGTCATGGGATTTCATTGTACCTGCACAGATTCCAGACACCCTGTACCAGATGCAGCAAAGCAGCCCCAGAACATAACAGAACCTCCTCCATGTTCCACAGTAGGACAGTGTTCTTTTCTTCATATGCTTCATTTCTGTATCTGTGAACATAGAGCTGATGTGTCAGAAAGTTCCAGTTTTGTCTGGTCTGTCCATAGGACATTCTCCCAGAAGCTTTGTGGTTTGTCAACATGCAGTTTGGTAAATTCCAGTCTGGCTTTTTTAGGATTTGTTTTCAACAATGGTGTCCTCCTTGGTCGTCTCCCATGAAGTCCACTTTGGTTCAAACAATGACGGATGGTGTGATCTGACACTGATGTAGCTTGACCTTGGAGTTCACCTTTAATGTCTTTAGAGGTTGTTCTGGGCTCTTTTGTTTCCATTCCTATTATCCGTCTCTTCCATTTGTCATCAGTTTTCCTCCTGAGGCCACATCCAGGGAGGTTGGCTACAGTCCCATGGATCTTAAATGTCTGAATAATATGTGCAGCTGTAGTCACAGGAACATCAAGCTGCTTGGAGATGGTCTTCTAGCCTTTACCTTTAACATGCTGGTCTATAACTTTCTTTCTAATCTCCTGAGACAACTCTCTCCTTGGCTTCCTCTGGTCCATGTTTAGTGTGGTACACACCATGTCACCAAACAGCACAGTGACTACTGTAACCCTATAAATAGGCCGACTGACTGATTATAAGTTTGTAGACACCTGTGATGCTAATTAGAGGACACACCTTGATTGAACATGTCCCTATGGTCACATTATTTTCAGTCTTTTCTAGGGTACCATCATTTTTGTCCAGGCCTGTTCCATGAGTTTATGTTTTAAAATAATTCAGTTGAACCATGGTTCAAAAGCAATGTCTGATTTTCATTGGTTAATTTTCATAGAATTTTTATTTATTATTATTTTTGTCAGATTCAAATTATTTCTGTGACCATTGTGGGTTTTTCTTTCATTAACCGAGGGGTACCAACAACTTCGTCCACGTGTGTATATGACAGATATACGTGGAACATCTCACCCTCTTTCCCCAGCTGGTGGATCAAGTTGTCCTCCAGGATGGCGCTGGATGCAAAGTTATTCCCCACATCCACGAAGGTGGGCAGGGATCCGGTGGTGAAGCCCTTGATCCTCTGCATGGTGGTGGTTGGGGGGTCGGCCCTGAAGGGATACAGGCGGCTCTGGAGAGGCCTGGAGGAGGCCGTCTCCTGCAGCACGGGGAGCTTATTCTGGTATGGTCGAGGTGTCGTGTTGTTGGGATCGAACCGGGCGAAGTCGATCTTCAGGGCGTCGATGATGAGCAGCACCGCCCGGCGGAACCGAGGCCGAGCCCAGCAGAAGTCCACTGGATCCTGGCCAGGATGGAGGACGTCCTCACAGCCGCTGGTCCGGTTCACCTCCAGCCTCACCAGCAGGAAGCCGCCCACGAACAGGTAGAGGCCCACAAAGAACACGGAGCTCATCCAGAGCAGCAGGGACAGCACGGGGAGGCCCTTCATCCTGATAGATAGGGTTAGAGTTAGGACAGGTAACAGTCAGATAGACAGAAAAACATCCACAGCAGCAGAGACACCATGGGGAGGCCCTTCATCCTAAAGGTGAGGGTTAGATAGATAGATAATTTATTAATCAGCAGCACAGGTAACATTCAGGTAGACAATAAACCCAGACTGTCTGTAAGGGACTCCTGCTGTCGAGATATTAAAGCTGGAAACTGGACGGAAACTTCTAGTAAATTAATAAACACAGAGTACGATGCTGGACACGGACAGGTAGAACAGAACAGTTAGCTGACGACCGAGAGGAACCAGAACCTGGACCAGATCATGTAGGGGACGGTTAGTAAGTTCAGGCAGAACAGGTAGCTAACAACCAGAACCAGATCCTGATCCTGTAGGGGACGGTTAGGAAGTTAGCACCGGCTAGCTCCACGGGTTCCACTGACCTTGTAGCGGCCGGACCGTCGTCCTCTGTCGGTCTGAGGGCGGGATGTGTGTGCTACCAGCAGCGGTACAGGTGTCTCAGGTAAACAGAGAACCAGGTGACCCGTTCACCTTCATTGGGACTCAGGGTAAACCAGATTATATGGGGACAGATAGGAACTGCAACGTGCAGCCCGGCGGAAAGGCGCGGCGGACGCTTTTCATGGTAACACCAGGAAGTGTAGTTTGTTTTATTTGTCCTGAACGTCGGCTGTCAGGGGCTTCCGGGTCTCTTTAACCTCACCCCAGTGGCAGAAATATGTAGTATTTCTCTGAAACGTCTCGAATAAACCTCAAATTTGATCTGGAAATTAATAAAAAATAATAAAAACGTTTGAAAGAGGACTGACTGAGAAATTAGCATCATTCCTGTGCATATATCAGGGTTACTAACCCTCACAAACAACTCGTTTCAAACAACAGATAAAAAATAAGAGCTGTGTCTCAATCAGTGAATTTGTAAAAGATGTAATGGTATAAAAACTTAAACATGACGTGAATACATGCAGCTCTTTCCACCTGTTAGGCAAAGCTGAGGGCTCTAATGGCAGATCTTAAAGGAAAGATGATTTACTGTCTCTAGGGTTAACCCTAAACCTAACCCTGACTAACCCTAAACCTAAACCTAACCCTAACCTATGAGTTCTAGGTTAACCACAGAGACACAGACAGATGAGTTAGTCTAACCCTGGACATCTTTCTGTGTTTCTATGACCCAAATACTTTTGTGTCGATTTTAACTATGTAATACATCTGGAGCAGTTATATTCTTTTAAATAAAAAATAAATGTCCCATCCCTATAATAATTTATTTCTAACTACATCTGATGGATTTTTACAGATCAAATGATAGAAATCAAATCTTGCTGAATATTGGCTCTTCCACTTCCTCCATACAATAATCCCTTTCATTTTTTACTATATCCAGTTACTGAAATGCTTTTATAGACACACAGTTAACATTTTTTATTGAAGTCTTTTACAGACATTGCTGAATCCAAACAGTGACTCCAAACACAACTTCATCCTTTTTCTCATCATGATTTGAGGTTTTCATTGATGGTCAAAATTGTTGTGCATTTTTAAACAAGTGCTTCCCAACATTCCCATCCAGCCACATCTGAAGTATCTTTACTTCCTGAGAGTGTTCAGTGACACGCACCACATAAATGTAATAAATGTAATAAATAAACCCATAAGACATGAGAGGTGAATGCTAATATGCAGAGAAACATCTCAGGGACTTTTATACTGAGTTATGGAGTGGAAACTAAAACTACATCTAAAGAAAATGAGCCTTTTATGGAGATAATGTTTCAATATTACATGGACCAAACTGTGAATCAAATACGTTTCTGGGAACTTTCCAGCATCCTGAGGAACCAGCTAGACGCCATTAGGTCCTACCGCCGAAGATAAAGATCTGAGGAACCCAGCTAGACGCCATTAGGTCCCACTGCTGAAGATAAAGATTTGAGGAACCCAGCTAGACGCCATTAGGTCCTACTGCTGAAGATAAAGATTTGAGGAACCCAGCTAGACGTCATTAGGTCCCACTGCTGAAGATAAAGCTTTGAGGAACCCAGCTAGACGTCATTAGGTCCCACTGCTGAAGATAAAGCTTTGAGGAACCCAGCCAGACACCATAAGGTCCTACTGCTGAAGATAAAAATTTGAGGAACCCAGCCAGACACCATAAGGTCCTGTTGCTGAAGATAAAGATCTGACGAACCAGCCAGACACCGTAAGGTCCTACTGCTGAAGATAGAGGTCTGTCAGTGATTTCTGGAGATAAACTACCTGAGCTACCTGTGAGTAGCACTAGTGTTCCCACAGAACCTGGAATATGGATCTGGACCAGCTTTGAAAAGGAAAACAACAGTAAACATAATATTTCACATGAACTCTGGGTGGAGGGTTTATCGAGGAACAAACATCTACACATCATTAGGAAAAGAAACTGTTCAGGAGCAATGGATTTCATCACAAACTGAAAACATTCAGGGCTTATTTTAGCATCCATATCTGAGCTCCATGTCAGAGTCCTGGTTACTCGGCTGGAGTTAATTCCCAATTAGGCATAAACAATCATCAGTGAAGACCACGAATCCTCTCAGAAGATGTGGTTTTCTCTGTGGCACCAGGGCAAGGCAGCGAGGAGTTCATGGAGTTGGCAGTTTTTCCTTCTGTCCAGTCGGTAGAAGCACAGCAACCCCTGGGAGCCCTAATGACTGAAACTGCTTCTGATTGGGTGATGATCTCCAGTTCCTTCACTGAGTCCTCTGCTCTGGAGGAGATCCAGATGGGCTCAGAAGATCCTCGCTGGTCTCCTCCACTCCTGCTGGTGTTCTGGGGCTCGTCTTTGCCAGCGAACCGTAAATGGTCATCGCCTAGATGGAAGGAAACAAGATGAGAACATCAGTCATATTTCTATATAGTCTAGAGGCTGGATGTAGAAACGAGGCTGATCACAAAGTTCTGCTAGCGGAGGAGGAGCTGGGCTGCATGCATGTCTGGAACCACTGGTTGGAGAGAATCTGAGAACTCTACATGGATCTGGAACAAAGCAAACATCCCAGTCTGTCACTGAACAGCCCAGGATGGTCCAGCCTCTATGGCCAGGGAAATATTAAATCAGGATGATTTTAGATTTTTAGTGTCAGTCTCTGAACATTTTGATCAAACCTCATAAATCCAACAGTGACCTGTTCTGGACACAGATAAACGTTTCTATACCTGTGAGACCATCCCGCTGATGTCCCCAGTGTTGGAGGGCAGAAGGATGGTGTTGGACTCTTTGGCGAGGTTGGAGAAAGCAGAGACGTACTGTTCAGCCACACTCAGAGAAGCTGCTGCGTTTCCATTCTGTAGGACACAAAAACACATTTAACCAAAGAAAACCCGTCTAGGAGTCAAACTGTGATCACGATTATTCCAGAACAAGTCCTTTACTTGTTCAGCCAGAGCTTCTGACAGCAGACGGATGGCCTTGGCTTTGGCTTCAGCTTTGGCTAAGACTGCTTGGGCCTCACCTGAAGGGAAGACAGTAATCCATTAATCATAAATAATCAGACTGAAAATATCAATTAATTCAGTTTTACAACCATGAAAACTGCAGCTTAAAACAAGAGTCAGTTCTCTAAGCACAGAAGCTGGATAAAGACCTCAGTGGTAAAAACATCTGGATTGGGTCTCTAAATGAACCTACCAGCTGCTTTGTTGATCTGTTCTGCCTTTTCACCCTCAGAGGCCAGGATCTGAGCTTGTTTCCGGCCCTCAGCCACGTTAATGGCAGATTCCCTCGTCCCTTCAGACTCCAGCACCGTGGCTCTCTTCCTCCGCTCTGCCTCCACCTACAGAGAAGAACAACTCTGGTAAAACCTGTTCTGTGATGAATGAGTCTCACCAACGAAGTGCTGAATTAAAGGTCTTTAGTTCGTACAGTAAAAGATGAGAAGAGGTTATGGTGAGTTCATCTGTACTGGTACTAAATCATCGTATTTGTCTCACCTGCATCTGCATGGATTCTTTAACGCGAGGCGGAACGTGGATATCTTTGATTTCGTAGCGCAGACAGCGGATCCCCCAGTCGTCTGAAGCCTGGTTGATGGAGTGGACGATGTTAGAGTTGAGGGACTCTCGTTCCTTGGAAATTAAAACACATTAATGCAATGTTTCCTTTTATTAATACAGAAGAATGAGAGGTTGGACAGCAGGTAGTCGTTACCCGGAACACTTTGTCCAGAGTGAGTTTTCCCAGTTCTGAACGCATGGTGGTCTGAGCCAGTTGGGTGACGGCATATTCTGGATCCTCCACTCCGTAGCTGGCCTGAAGACAAACAAAGGGACAGATGAGATTAAAAGACAACAGGATAAATCAGACGATCTTCAAGAGCATCAGTATACCTTAAAAGGGTCCAGGATCCTTAAGTAAAGCACTCCATCAATCTGCAGTGTTACATTATCTGTAAAAGCCAGTAGAAGAACAGAAGTTAGATCACGGTTTTCATTAAATGAATCACTCAGGCTGAACTATAAGTTTTAAAAAAATGAGTGATGTGCTGAAAAACTGCCTTCCTGCTCCAGTGACTAGAGAATAAACTGCCAGTGACTAGAGAATAAACTGCCAGTGACTAGAGAATAAACTGCCAGTGACTAGAGGATAAACTGCCAGTGAGTAGAGAATAAACGCTTTTTCTCCTACCTAGAGACACTGCAGACTGCTCCGGGACGTCGATCACGATCTCTTTGAGACTCTGAACATAACGAACTCTGTCCAGGAGGGGGATGAGGAAGTTTAAACCCTGGAGGCAGAAAAACAGGAACATTTATTTTAATACTGTCAATACAATATCTGAGTTATTAATGCAGAAATTAAATGTCTTTTGAACTCTATCTGAATGAAATATGGTAAAACTGGTGGAGTGAAATGAATTAGCTTCATTAGAGATGTGTTTCCATGATTTAGTCTGCTATATTTCATATCATATGAGTGAAGACAGGCTGAATCAGTCGGCTATCTGTTAGAATAGTTCAACCCAAACTGTTCAACATCACAACCTTTGGGACGTTTACTGCAGATATGCATGGTTTTAGCTCAGTGTTCCGTTATCTTTGTTGTGCTTTTGGTTTGAATCTGTGACAAACAGAAGCTGCTACCGGCTCTAAGATCCGATGGAAGCGACCCATCCTCTCCACTATCCAGGCTTCCTGTTGAGGAACAAACAGAACCACAGTGTTCATGGGAAGGCTGGACGCCCATCGCTGCTGGACTGGAGTCACCCACAGCCTGGGCACCGACCGCTGGGAGGTCTACGGAAACCAGGAAACAAGAAAATTATTTACAGAGACCAGGAAACAGGAAAATTACTGACAGAGATCAGGAAACAGGAAAATTACTGACAGATCAGGATTAGGATTAGATCAGGAAACAGCTGGCATCACTACACAAATCTGATCAGAACTCATCTTCAGATCACAGACTGTAGAACTGAATGAATGAATGAATTTATCTGAGAAACAGACCGTAGAACTGAATGAATCTTTATCTTTGAGTCTCTGGCTGCAGACATGATGTTGCTTACACATTTGAGGAAAAAATAGAGATTTTCCACATTTGTATTTTTAAATGTTTTTCAAGTGAAGCTTTCTTTAATGATTAGTCTAATTTAATAATGAGGCCACAGTTCCAGTGGTTCCTGCTGCTTTGTTCTTTTTGACGTTTCGATGAACGGCTGTTTGCTGATTCCAGGTCAGTTACCGATGAATCTCTGAATACAGTTAGGAGAGCAGTTTGGTTATAAATGACTGCTATTATGACCACAATATAATAAAATATTAGGACTATTTTATTCTCAATCCACTGTCTGACAAAAGAAACAAATGACAGCAGCTTTACTGAGAGACTTTATGATCAGAGTTTATGTTTTTAAAGCTAAACAGAAACCATCCAGTGGCTGTTTCTTGATTCAGATCAATAATCATTTCACAGAGCTCTGACCCAATCACAGCTAATAAAAGCCACACTACACGCTAACATCATGGACTCTCCTGTTGTGGTGATGAAAATAATCCATTATTTTTCCAGATCCTCAGATGCTGGGAGTGCATCAAGACTCCTGAGTTCACTCCTGCAGCCAACGGCAGAACATTTCAGAGTTTATCTAGTGGATGAGATATTTCAGAGTTTATCTAGTGGAGTTTTTCATGTGGATGAAACATTAAAGAAGCAGCATAAAGTAAATAAACCTGTTGGATTGAGAATCAGCTGCTCTTCCTTAATGACTAAACTGGAATATATTAATTGTTTTTACCAATGTGGCTGGAAGTGTTGTCATTATTCCCACAGCTTTAATTTTTCACCATTAAGTTTATAAGACATAAAAAAACATGATTAGAATTAATTCCAATCCATGTGGGAACTCTAACTAAATAAAAAAATTTAATCACTGCCCTGTGGGCTGAAAACTACACAAAAACCTACATAAATACCACATAAACAGAGATTCAGAAGTTGTATCTTTCCTTATAGTTGAGTTTTTATTTTTATAACATTTGATTAGCATGCTTACTCCTACTAGCATCTTTAAAAGCCGGTGTGCGGTTAGAAAACATTTTATCTGGATAAAAAAATAGACTATAATAAAGAGCGTATGGGTTAAAGTGACTCAGATTCTTCTAAAAGAAGAAAAGTGACACTAATGGATTATTATCAGAAGAATTCAAACTGAATGAGGAAAATTAACGGACTGAATTCATCCATTTTACTCAACTACAGCAGGATTTAAATTAACTTTCTATCAGAGAGATAATTAACAGACTGAATGACTCCCACTAATCACAGAAACTATAGCGGGATTTAGGAACTCTGGTTAATTTACCTGCAGAAAGGCGCTTCTGGTCCGACACAGAGTCCGCAGCATCATTTTAATATAAACCAGTTAAATGTCTGGATGGAGAAGCTTCAGAACGTGGACTCTGATGAGAGAAAAGCCTGAAAGGAGAAGTTTTAGAACCTAAACTCAGGTATGACCCTCACGGAGCAGGAAACCAACGTTACATCAGTGGTGCAAGGCTCAAGTACTCCGCCAGTCAGGGGAACACACACCGGACGGCTATGGTTCCGCTGATAAATAACCGCCGGAATTAGCCGAAGTTAGCCGGAGACGTCCGAACAGGCAATTTACCACCGGAATTAGCCGAAGTTAGCCGGAAAAGCCCGAACGGACAAATAACCGCCGGAATTAGCCGGAGACGTCCGAACGGACAAATAAGGGCCGGAATTAACCGAAGTTAGCCGAAGACGTCCGAACGGACAAATAACAGCCGGAATAAGCCGAAGTTAGCCGGAGACGTCCGAACGGACAAATAACCGCCGGAATAAGCCGAAGTTAGCCGGAGACGTCCGAACAGGTAAATAACCACCGGAATTAGCCGAAGTTAGCCGGAGACGTCCGAACAGGTAAATAACCACCGGAATTAGCCGAAGACGTCCGAACAGGCAAATAACCACCGGAATTAGCCGAAGTTAGCCGGAAACGCCCGAACGGACAAATAAGCGCCGGAATTAGTCGAAGTTAGCCGGAGACGTTCGAACAGGCAAATAACCGCCGGAATTAGCCGAAGTTAGCCGGAGACGTCCGAACGGACAAATAACCGCCGGAATTAGCCGAAGTTAGCCGGAGACGTCCGAACGGACAAATAACCGCCGGAATTAGCCGAAGTTAGCCGGAGACGTCCGAACGTGTCTGACTGAATTACTAACCCTAACCCGACAACTATTGAACTACTGGTTTGATTTTTAATAATATACCGTCATTACAAATATAATATATAGGTTTATAAGTATATAAAAAAAAGTTTTCACATAAAAAATTATATATAAATTTTATATATATGTAGTGTATATATATATATAGTGTTGTAATAATAATAATAATAATAATAATAATAATAATAATAATAATAATAATAATAATATTAATAATAATAATAATAATAATATCAGTAATAGTAAAATAAGAGTAATCTAAAATAATATTTAAAATATATATAATAGAAGGGGTTTAATGAACTTCTGAGATGCTGACAGTAAAAATTATTAATTATAATTACGAAAGAATAACATTTCTCAGAAAACTCAGAAGATTCCCACCAACATTAAGGTTGGAAGAGGATTCATCGATACAGGACAGGAAGAAACTGTTGTTGAAAGGAGATGCAGGGAAGATTAAGATCTTTTCTTTTTTCCCCTAATAATTTGCCAAGTCATTAATGTTGTGTATTTTGATTAAACTCAATATCAGATTCCACAGAAACACCAAAGATAAAGCAAATAACCAGAGCAGGTAATCACTGAATGCTTTAACCAGAGGAAGAACATGCAGATGGCAATGTGTGAAAAATATTTCAAAAGTCTGAGCTTATAAGAGGAAATCTGGCAGAACCAACTTCCATATTTTAGTCTGCAGGGGTTGCTATCAGATTCTGATTGAAAACAGTAGATGGTAATCCACATAATGGAGCGATTAGGAAACTCCCAGAAACAGAAGGAACCAGATCTCACAGTGAAAACGTCCTTATTTTGAACAGTGGAGGTTACTGACACTGGGCAGGATTTTACTGCTGAAACAATGCTGCAGAGCTGCTTTACATCAATGCTGACGTGGCTTAAAATCCAATGTTTTTGCAAATCTTTTTTTCACATTAAATAAGTTTGGCATTAATACACATTTAAAATCTACAATGAAATTTATTTTCATTATCTTAATCTAAAAATTGCTAAAAAAAAACAATAACTACTACTGCAACTGCTGCTGGTAATACTCCTACTATAATTGATCCAGACAGTAATAATTACATTACAAGCAGAAGAACATACAGCTTCTTCCATTCTGTAGTTTTTTGTCTTGTTTACCAGTAGATGTCTCTATGGAAGGTTAATAGTCTAAGTAGTTTGAATCAGAAAACTCTGTATTCTGTCAGACCTTTATTAAAAGTCTGTCCATTTAATCATACAATAAAGGCATCTGGATCAGATGTAATGTCTGACTACAGTTTCGTTTCATTTATTATTTATTTTGAACATGTAATTAATAACATTCAATGAGAGATTCACAAAAACAACTAAATAGTCCATCATGCTTCCCATATAAGGAGAATGAGCGGAAAAACAAAAACTTCAACATGTTTGAAAGGGAGTGGGAAGAAGTTAAAACTTATTGAAGGGGCTAAAACTTTTCTTTGTTGTTCTATGTTTTGGTATCCTAAAATTTTATTTTTCTCTTCGTGTATGACAACCAACTTGTTCCTGAAATTTATTTATTACACACAGAGGACACTCAAAGTGCTTTAAAATTTAAGAATAAATAAAGAAATAAAAGAAATGAAATAAAAAGAAACATCATATTAAATTTATTATTTTAATAAAAAAAAACTGTGCAGGCAAATATGACAAAGTGCACACATTTAGAGAATAATCAAAACTGACTAAAACAAACAGCTGATAAAGAAGAAATAAAAACTATACACCTGGGAAATTAAATAAAGAATGAAATATTGCACACTGCTTGTTGTACATAAGTGTCATATTCTCCATGAAATCAAAATATTACACATAATACAGAAACTATTGATTATATTGATTTTAATGTTCAGATCCAAGACTTTCAGGAAACTCATAATAATAATAATAATAATAATAATAATAATAATAATAATAATAATAATAATAATAATAATAATAATAATAATAATAATAATAATAATAAACTTCAAATATCCCTCTCACTTAAACGGTTCAAGGTGTTTGGTTTAATGAGAAACCTGTCTACGGCACCTGTTTTCCCCCAACTCGTCCCTCTCAGCGATTGGCCAGATCTTTTCCGGAGGCACCGCCCCTCAGCGCGGCCCTCCGTTCTGATTGGTCATCTCGGACGCCTGTAGCAGGTGCTCTGGCCCCGCCCCGTCCCTGACCGTACGTCCGCTGCTGAAGAACCTGAGGTAAGATTTAATGATGGCGTGGCGGCGGCGGGGGGCTGCTGCTCTCTGCGTCCTAAAACCACCTGTAGACCCGGACCAGAGGAGTCCTGGACCCCAGAACCACCTGTAGACCCGGACCAGAGAAGTCCTGGACCCCAGAACCACCTGTAGACCCGGACCAGAGGACTCTACCTGCGCTTTCAGGAGACTTTTGTGAAGGATATGTGTTCTCTGTCGGTAAATCTCTGCTGAGAGCTTCTCTAAACCGTCCTGGCAGCGCTTTGTCATGTCGTTACTGTGTGTCAGAGGTGAGTTTTTTTTATTTAGTTTTATTTTTTATTTCCACTTTCGTCGGTTTAAAGCGACTTCCGGTGTTAGTTTGAATTGGATGTGTTTCTGTAGAAGTGGTTCCAGGAGGATAAAATAAAGAGACTTTATGAAGAATAAAGAGACACAGACATATTAGAATTCATATTTTAGTCTGCTTTCCTCTCTAGGATGTGAAATAATACTTTATTTAGTTATTTTAGGGATCTTTTTAGGCACCACTCTGTAGCAGCTGTTTGAGTCTATCATCTGAGCTTCATGTTGACTCTGAGATTCAGCAGAAATATGAACAAACAGAAGCTCTGAGCAGATTTAAATCACTTTAGGGTGATTTCACTTCAGAATTAGAGCTGCAGATGGAAAGAAAAATGATGTAACACAAAGATAATTACTTTGACAGGAATTATCAGCCACTAAACTGAAGCATGCTGTAAAATGTGACTAAATCTTTTATATTTTTTGGAATGTGATTTCGTTGGAAGAACATCTGTAAGCAAACATGTTAATATGATGGGATGTCTGTGAACAGACAGTTTGAGGTCATTCTTTAGGATTCTTACGATCCTCATTGTTAAATTAAAGCTTTTAAAATCCACTAATGTTATCTTCTCTACTTTAGAAGTGTTTATATGGACGTATGTTTGTAATTCAGACACCCATATTGGGACACAAAGAAAATAAACATTAAATTATTAAAAAGAAACTGACAGTAATAAAACTTAAAGGGCAGCAGTAGATAATAATCATTTCTACACTTTATAAATCTATAAAACACCTCTCAGACCTCCTGACTTTAATGCATTTCAGCTACAACAGGAAAACAGCTGGTGGGTTAACACGATGAAAACAGGAGAATCTAAATCACATTATGTAAGATCAGATCATGGACTCTGACGGCAGCAGATCAGAGCTGTTAGAGGGAAAACAGTGAGAAAAAACCATAGCTGCAGGTTTCTTTACTGTTAACTACTGTTATCTGCTCATGAGTGCATATTTAAATGGTTTAAATGATCGGTTTCAGCTAATTACATCTCTGAGGAGTTAGATGGTCTCTGACAGACTCTAAAAGTGTTGGAGGACTTGTATCCTTACAATGCCAACTGGAAACTGGGGAGAAAAAATGGAAACTGTATGTTTTACGAGATTCTTTTTTTATTATTTAGGCAACATATTTCTGCTTTTTCTTGTAAATGAGAGTGATGCTGACCAGGAAATGAATAAATCACAGTTTTAATTCTGTTCCAGTTTAGTGCATGTACACTCAGTAGGACACCAGTCAGCATTCCCATTGTTGGACACTTTCCAGCGGTAGTTTGATCATCATCTACCTCCTAAATGTGAATTTAGTGCTGTCTGTTACTGGAGAGATGCAGGAAATATCAAGGGTTGGTTTGAGGAGTGGAAATCCAGTTGGGTTTCAAGTTTAAACCAAAACTTAACTGATATGAACAGTTCATAACTTTTTAGGATTCTGCTTCTCTACCTGTCCTCCTGAAACATCATCTAGAAGCCAGTAGAACCATAACACCAGCAGAACCCTGACCCAGTAGAAGCCTGACCCAGTAGATCCCTGACCCAGTAGAACCCTATCACCAGTAGAACCATAACACCAGTAGAAGCCTGACCCAGTAGATCCCTGACCCAGTAGAACCCTAACACCAGTAGAAGCCTGACCCAGTAGAACCCTGACACCAGTAGAACCCTAACGCCAGTAGAACCCTATCACCAGTAGAAGCCTGACCCAGTAGAAGCCTGAGCCAGTAGAACCCTATCACCAGTAGAACCCTAACACCAGTAGAAGCCTGACCCAGTAGATCCCTGACCCAGTAGAACCCTAACACCAGTAGAAGCCTGACCCAGTAGATCCCTGACCCAGTAGAACCCTAACACCAGTAGAAGCCTGACCCAGTAGATCCCTGACCCAGTAGAACCCTAACACCAGTAGAAGCCTGACCCAGTAGAACCCTAACACCAGTAGAACCCTAACACCAGTAGAACCCTGACCCAGTAGAAGCCTGACCCAGTAGAACCCTGACCCAGTAGAACCCTAACACCAGTAGAACCCTGACCCAGTAGATCCCTGACCCAGTAGAACCCTAACACCAGTAGAAGCCTGACCCAGTAGAACCCTAACACCAGTAGAAGCCTGACCCAGTAGATCCCTGACCCAGTAGAACCCTAACACCAGTAGAACCCTGACCCAGTAGATCCCTGACCCAGTAGAACCCTAACACCAGTAGAAGCCTGACCCAGTAGAACCCTAACACCAGTAGAACCCTAACACCAGTAGAACCCTGACCCAGTAGAAGCCTGACCCAGTAGAACCCTAACAATAGTAGAACCCTATCACCAGTAGAACCCTAACACCAGTAGAACCCTGAGCCAGTAGAAGCCTGACCCAGTAGAACCCTAACAATAGTAGAAGCCTATCACCAGTTGAAGCCTAACACCAGTAGAACCCTGACACAAGTAGAACCCTAACACCAGTAGAACCCTGACCGAGTAGAACCCTGACCCAGTAGAAGCCTGACCCAGTAGAACCCTATCACCAGTAGAACCCTAACACCAGTAGAAGCCTGACCCAGTAGAACCCTAACACCAGTAGAAGCCTGACCCAGTAGAAGCCTGACCCAGTAGAACCCTGACACCAGTAGAACCCTGACACCAGTGTAAGCCTAACACCAGTAGAACCCTGACCCAGTAGAACCCTGACATCAATAGAACCCTGACCCAGTAGAACCCTGACACCAGTAGAACCCTAACACCAGCAGAACCCTAACACCAGCAGAACCCTGACCCAGTAGAACCCTAACACCAGTAGAACCCTAACACCAGTAGAAGCCTAACACCAGTAGAACCCTAACACCAGTAGAAGCCTAACACCAGTAGAACCCTGATCCAGTAGAACCCTGACCCAGTAGAACCCTAGCACCAGTAGAACCCTGACACCAGTAGAACCCTGACACCAGTAGAACCCTGACACCAGTTCTGACCCAGTATTAGTCGGTCCTGGTGATCATGTAAATCCAGTCATAATTAGCTCCATCAGACTTCCAGTTAGATCTTTGAACTGTTCAGTATTTTGTTAATGGTTAGACCCAGATTAAACCAAACTCCTCAGATATCCTGAGGATTTCCAACAGACGGGATTTACATCCTCAGCATCGATTTGATGGATCTGGTTTATCTAATTGTTGTTGTTTGGTGTCTAAAGGTCCAAAATATATCAGCTAGAAGTGAAGAGCAGTTTCCAAGACTTCAGGTCACATAGATCACCCTCAGGTAGTACTGTTTAAATATTCTATAGATCACCCTCAGGTAGTACTGTTTAAATCAATCAATCAATCTTTATTGGTCATTGCACACTTTCATATACAACGAAATTTCATTTGAGCTGCCCTGCCAATGACAGCTCTGGCTGCTGCGCAGTGCTGCGCGCACCTTTCTTGAAGAAAAAAGAAAAAGGACATGTTGGGATCTGGGTAGGGATAGCAGAGGGTAAAAGAAAAAAAAAGGCTCGTTGTACCAAATGAAACCTCCAATGTTGGGAAATTCAATTTGAGAAGGAACCTAAAAAAAAAACAAACCCGCAAACAGACAAAGCATGACGTTAGACAAGGATAGTTGGGATAAGAATGTGGGGTGGTGGAGGGGGGGAGCACTGCACAGTTAGCCGGTTCCTGTGCAGGTGCACGGATTCCTGGCTCCTGTGTATAGTGAGGAAAGCTTGTGGAGGCGGGGGGGAGGGGGTTATGGACATGTGTGTGAATGTTTAGCTCAGTCCTCAGTTCATGAGTCCGAATGTTTGTGTATGCGTGTAGCCCATCTTCTTCCGTCTCAGACCTCCGGTGTCTCAGTTCGCGAGGGTGGGAGCGCGATAACACAGCAAGGTTGCTATGGAGACGTCCTCGGTTGGCCCGGTCCAAAAGTCAACAGGTGTCCTTGGGAAAGTGGGGGTGTGGGGGTGTGGGGGGGGGTTAGGAGAGCTATATCTTGGCCATGAGGAGTTTGTTATTGTTCTAGGGGCGCAATCTTGTCAATTGCGTTGAGAGACCAGTTAATCAATTCCATGATCGGTGTTTCGAAGGTCCAGTGCCAAGCGATCGCTCCAAGTCAGACAGACGAGACGAAGACGAAGAAATGCAGCAAGCAGGGAAACATGAGGGTATGGGGAGGAACAGAGATAGCTGCAGAGTGAAGAAAAGTGCGACCGCCTCCTACGAGAGCTGAGATTCTATAGATCACCCTCAGGTAGTACTGTTTAAATATTCTATAGATCGTCCTCAGGTAGTACTGTTTAAATGTTCTATAAATCAGGTAGTACTGTTTAAATATTCTATAGATCACCCTCAGGTAGTATTGTTTAAATACTCTATAGATCAGGTAGTACCATTTAAATATTCTATAGATCATCTTCAGGTAGTACTGTTTAAATATTCTATAGATCAGGTAGTACTGTTTAAATGTTCTATAGATCATCCTCAGGTAGTACTCTTTAAATACTCTATAGATCATCCTCAGGTAGTACTGTTTAAATATTCTATAGATCTTTCCACTCAAACCCCTTCTGTCATAATCTGAAGCCTTTTATGCTTTTAGAAATGCATCCAGGTCACTGTTAGGGTTAGGACTAGGAGACTAGGGTTAGGGCTAGGAGATCATCCTCAGTGAGAGGTCCAGGTGTCTTTATTTGTCTATCTGTAGGTCTGTTCCCTCACATGAGAGGCTGATTGTCACTAATTGGACCGTTTGTCTCCACATTTTCCAGCTGAACTCTGATTGACTACGTCAGAGCGAACACACAACATGATGATAGATCGATAAATCACATTTAAGCTTTGTGTTCCTCATTAAATGCATGGCTGCTGCTCTGTTTGCTGGTTTTTATTCAGTCTAGTTTGTGTTATATCCTATAGAAGGTGACATTAGAGCTGGACGTTTGATTCCAGGCTGGGTGTGATGCCTCCACAATAACATGCTAGAGGAAAATATTTGGTGAATAATATCTAAATAAATAATATCTGGTTAAGTTAAAACTGAATGGGTCCCTGCAGATACTTCATTATGGACAGGAAGTCATTTTACATCTTCTTCATGTCACAGTCTTCTGCAACAGTAGAAAACAACAACATTTGGGTGTGTGGTGAAGATAAAACCCAAAAGAGAACTAGTTGTACCTTCTCTGAACCAAACCCCACAGATGAGGTGTTTCGGGTCCATCACTGAGCTGCAGGTTTTATTTGGACGTCGATACAAAAAGCCGAGAGACAGAAAAGCTCCTGGTCAGGAAAAGGTCACTAAGAAGGAAGTCCGTTTGGTTCCACTTACTGAGAAAGTTCTAGTCAATGGTTCTGGCAATCGGGAGTGATTTTCCTAAACGCTCCCTGGAGCTCTCAGACTGCCTCCTACTGAGGGACAAGTTATGCAGCCGATAGATAACAGCTGAGGGTGACTCATCCCTGATAGCTCAGCTGGATATTGTTGTCTATTTATTGCTGGCTGAGATGCTTCATCTCCATGGTGATGTCTTTACACAACAGAGAGAGGGTTGCCCTTCTGAGTGGACATGTGTGGAGACTCACACAGACCCGTGATGCTGGAGTAGTGGAGGATGCTGTTCCTGACGTGTTCAGTCACATAACACCTGGAAACTTCTGACAGTAGCTGGCCCTAGAGGCTGACAATCTGCAGAAACACATCTGTAAGAAACACATCTGTAAGAAATACATCTGTAGAAATACATCCGTAAGAAGACATCTGTAGAAACACATCTGTAAGAAATACATCTGTAGAAATACATCTGTAAGAAACACATCTGTAAGAAACACATCTGTGGAAATACATCTGTAGAAACACATCTGTAGAAACACATCTGTAGAAACACATCTGTCGAAACACATCTGTAGAAACACATCTGTAGAAATACATCTGTAGAAACACATCTGTAGAAACACATCTGTAAGAAGACATCTGTAAGAAATACATCTGTAGAAATACATCTGTAAGATCACATCTGTAGAAATACATCTGTAAGAAACACATCTGTAAGAAACACATCTGTAGAAACACATCTGTCGAAACACATCTGTAGAAACACATCTGTAAGAAACACATCTGTAGAAACACATCTGTAAGAAGACATCTGTAAAAACATCTGTAGAAACACATCTGTAAGAAACACATCTGTAGAAATACATCTGTAAGAAACACATCTGTAGAAATACATCTGTAAAAAAAAACATCTGTAAAAACACATTTGTAAAGACACATTTGTACAAACACATCTGTCAGAACAACACTTGTTTGGGGACAACTAGTCTGGTGTTTAAGAGAGTTGGATGTTTTTTTGTAAGTTTATGAGGGAAGTTCTTCAGTTGGGCATTATTTCCTTTGCTGTGATGAAGTGGAGGTCAGTGGAATATGTGGAGATAATAACCAGACTGTACTGGAAGATGTTGGGATTTGATTAAAGCAAATAAAGTTTCTAAATGGCAGCAAATGCAGGTTCCATTATGTTGTTAAATGGTTCTATTCACATAGCTCAGTATGGAATATAAATGACTAATCTGCCTTCAGGTCCTTTACAGTCTACATATACGACACTTTTATTCTTAAATCCCCCATCTGGATATAAGAGAAAACATATAACATGAATAAAATGGTAGAAATCTCAGGAAGAGGAGGATCTGTCTTCTACACGTTCAGTAGATGTCAGAGAGTAGAACAACTAAAGTTATGGAAACCACAATCAGAATGATGAAATTATAGACAGAAACACGTTATTAATATCTTGAATCCATCACATCTCCTTGTTTTGTGTCAGTGGGAGGTTGGGCTGGTGTAGAATAAAGGATGAGGTCTGATGTAGAAAAGAGGATGAAAGATCTGATGCAGAATAAAGGATGAGGTCTGATGTAGAATAAAGGATGAGGTCTGATGTAGAATAAAGGATGAGGTCTGATGTAGAATAGAGGATCAGAGGTCTGATGCAGAATAGAGGATCAGAGGTCTGATGCAGAATAGAGGATCAGAGGTCTGATGCAGAATAGAGGATGAGGTCTGATGTAGAATAGAGGATGAGGTCTGGTGTAGAATAGAGGATGAGGTCTGGTGTAGAATAGAGGATGAGGTCTGATGTAGAATAAAGGATGAGGTCTGATGTAGAATAAAGGATGAGGTCTGATGTAGAATAAAGGATGAGGTCTGATGTAGAATAAAGGATGAGGTCTGATGTAGAAGAGAGGATGAGAGGTGTGATGCAGAATAGAGGATCAGAGGTCTGATGCAGAATAGAGGATCAGAGGTCTGATGTAGAATAAAGGATGAGGTCTGATGCAGAATAGAGGATGAGGTCTGATGCAGAGCAGTGGAATTATGGGATGCAGAGAGGCGGAACAACGCTTAGAGATTATGGGAGTAATCCTCTGGCCATCTGCTGCTTTCTCTCCCCCTCTCCTCCCTCCGCCTGATCAGATCCAGACAGGAAGTTCACCACCGCTAGCAGCAGATTCTGATGTCACTTCCTGCTCCTGTTATTTTAATTTTTTTTTTTACAGTTTTTTATTGGAATGGTGTAGTTTCTTTATTTGTGGTCTTCTTCTCAGAGCTTTTCTCACTCAATTAAAATCTGTGGAGCCAGTTAGGAAAAATCAGGATTTAGGAAAAACTGAAGCTAAATGTGAAGAGAGTTGTGGGGGTTTGATGTAATATGAAACTGAGCTTGTTGCTTAATGAATATTTAGTGATAAACCGAAGAAAAAAACCTTTCCAAGATCTCTGTACTGATGGCATATAGTTAACATGAGCAGACTTTTAATTTGGCAGCAGACCATCATGCATTCACTGTAGTTCTGTTAGATTTAATCCCTTTGTGGAATGGTGTTATCTGCAGGACTCTGCTGTTTGTCTGGTCCATTTTAACCCACAGTAGAAGAAGAACACTTGCTGCTGACAGTCTTAGCAGTGACTTCTGTTCTTTCACCTTTCTTCATGAGCCTGAAAGTGAGACGGATCCAATAACTGAAGGAGCTAAATGGAATTAAACCATCCATCCATCCATTATCTATACACCGCTTAATCCTCACTAGGGTCATGGGGGGCTGGAGTCTATCCCAGCTGACTCAGGTGAAGGCAGGGGACACCCTAGACAGGTCACCAGTCTGTCACAGGGCTACATACAGAGACAAACAATCACTCTCACATTCACACCTACGGGCAATTTAGAATGATCAATTAACCTCAGCATATTTTTGGACTGTGGGAGGAAGCCGGAGTACCCGGAGAAAACCCACGCATGCACAGGGAGAACATGCAAACTCCATGCAGAAAGATCCCGGGAAAGCCGGGACGCGAACCAGGGATCTTCTTGCTGCAAGGCGAAAGTGCTAACCACTATACCACTGTGCAGCCCCTGGAATTAAACCATCCTTTTAAAAAAAAAAATACATCAGAGCAGGCGCTGCTCATTAAATGGAATATTGGTCATGTTTACAGTCTGTTTATCACAAACTGACAATTAAAAGACTCATAGAAAACGCTCACAGCAAACAGCCATGTTGATAAACTACTCTAGAAGTATTATAAGTATATAACTATTAGAAGTCTGACATTTAACACATTATTTAACCTTTTTCACATGTCTGAGCTGCTGCAGTACCTGAGAGGCGTTCTATCTGGAATAAACTGTCGTCTGTATGTGAGGCGTTTCTCAAATATCTAGAAACTGTCAGTATGCAGATTTTCAGCCAGCGAACAGTCTTCGGAGCAGTTTTAATTTTATTTTGCCTCCAGGACAATTCAGCTGATGAACAACCTGATTTTAATTCTAAATTTATTGCATAGATTTGTACACTAGAACAACATGGATGTGAATTTGGTTATTTAAGTGAGAAAGTAGAGAGTTCCAAAAACCAATGAATGCCTGATAAATAATCTGTGTTAGTCAGAAACATTCTAATGGTGGAGTTATAATAAGAGGCTCAATGTTCTAACATGGCGAAACTAAAGAGTTAAAAATAATGCTCATCAATTTAAACTAAAAATTACAGAAAATCTAAATTCAAATTGTCCTGAAATAAACATTCTGGATACCTACCAGAGATGAAAACATGCAGCAACTTCTATTCATGTTCAGAAGCAGCTAAAACACTGGGAGAGAAAACAGGAGGTTTACTGGCTAAAATGGAAGCTAATCCTGTCAAAGAGTAGTTGAATGACCTCAGCAGAAAGCGATAAGCATCACTTTCCGCCATTGTTTCCCTTTGCTCCTCAGCCCTGCAGACACATAAAGCTGCTGTTGGAGCCCATTTGAATAGAAGTGGAAACCCTAAAAATACACTCTGCTGCTTTGTCCCAACATTTCCACTGAACTCTGAGGGATGCAAACGATAGCAAAGCTGTGAGGAGTCTGTGTTTTTATACTTCACCCTTTTATGACAACTTCCCCCCTGAAACTATTCAGATCATCTCACCTTTAGTGAAATTCAGTTTAGGTTTGATGCATGGATCTACATTTATACTCGTATTTAAACTTCCAAACACTACTGTGGAAACACTCATTTATCGTGTTGTAATTCATATAATTAAGAATAATTAAATGATAGAAACACAAGCTTTCTCCCTCAGAGCTGTTCTAATGAGCACAGAGACATGACTGGATGCTACATGGAAATATGAAGCTTCATTTGTGGCTCCATCATCCCGTCCTGCCATCTGCCATCTGCAGAGGTTTAGGAGGTTATCTGCCTGAACACATCACAGCAATCACCATTAATCCCTGCAAAGCTTCAAATCCCATAACTCTTATTGTATGGATGCATGGAAGTTCTAATAATAAACCAAACACACACCGAGTGTTTCTGCTCTTACACATTTTGTCATGATTTTAGGAGATGCCGGCTGGAATCAGCTTTATTTCCTGGTTTTGTTGGTTTGAACCATAATGCCAGTCTGCTTCCGTCCAATTTTTATTGTTTTTTATGTCTTTATTTTCCAGCTGTTGTGTTCTGAAATGCAGCTGCATGGCTTCTACTTCATGGTCATTTAAACTTTTCAATCAACTAGAATGGATTTTTCAACTCCAATAAAAAGGAGGTGCCTTTATTTAGTGTCTTATTAGAATTTTTATATCTCAGAATGAACCTTTGGAGGAGCGACATTTAGTATCTTAGAGTTTTTATACCTCAGAATGAACCTTTGGAGGGTGACTAAAGCGTCAGTTTCTGCAGAGTGAAGGGAATGAGTCTGGTTTACTTTATTTTTCAGCTATCAGCGTTTCTCTGTTGTTTCTGAGCCTTTCATAAACACAAATGCCTCTTACTTTAGAATCATTTACACCCAAAATTAGAACACTGACCTGCTATTTTTGTCCTGTTTTCCTTTGAGGCTAAAACTTCTTTGGTTGCTGATCCAAAAACTCCTCCCTGCAGGAAAAGCCTTGCTTATTTTCTGATTTAAAGGATTATGTTATGTTCCCATATACAGGCTTTATTGGATCATTCTGACCTGACTGAAATCTAATAGGAAACTACAGAAGTACTTTTAGCATAACTGAGCCGTTATCAGTCTTAAAATACAAACAGCATAAACCTCAGAGCTGCCGTATCCTTAAATATGCAGACCTTCAGGCCTTAATGCACTTTAACAGGTGAGTTATGAACAGATTCACCTCACTTAGAGCTGGAATTAATGGGAAACAGTGTTTAGTTACAGGCTGTAAACATAGAGCTGGAATTAATGGGAAACAGATTTTAAACATACAGTTCGGCTTGTAAACGTGGATTAATCTGCTTTTGGAGCTTCCAGTGTGATGAATGAGGACAATAAAGCTGTTCTAAGTGGCCGTTTGAGGAACTGCAGTTTTCATTTCTCAGCCACAAAGTTTGACTTGTTCAGAAACTAGAGAAACATAAAAGCTGTGAGGATGGAGATGTGTTTGTGTAACCTCTCAGCTCTAGTGGGGGTGTCTACTTCCTGGTCTGCATTAGTATTAGAACAGATTTTTATTTATTGCTTTCCTGATGACATCACCAACACAGACAGCTCATCTATTTTCATCAGCTTCACATTAACAGCATGACGTGTTCGAGTGATTCAGGACTCACAAGTCTCTCCCACTCATGGTTCAGTCGTCTGCATGTTAAAGAATTCATATCATGAATGAATGAGACTTCAGTATCACCAGATCCTGTTTGTCCTGCTAACGTCTGTTTCTGACTTGTTTTTATAAATGATCCTCTGGTTCAGCAGCCTGTTAACAGAATTATATTCACCATCTAAATGTCCTTCAGGTTCCAGGTGATGAACCATCTACATTTCAGCAGATTCTAGATAAGTGGAGTTTAAATGATTCTAATCATTGTTTTATTGTGTTTGTTTTGCAGTGAAGAAAGCCAAGCTCCATGGACCGCCAGGTACCCACTTTCTTTATTCACAAACATCAGCATTTCCTGTGTTTGTTCAGTTTGATTGTCCATATTTCCAAAGAAGAACTGGGCAGCTGCAAAGAAACTCGTTTTTCATTCAGCTTGTGGGACTGTTGGTGTGTTTCTGAGGTGATCATGTCCACCAGGCTGTAGGTACATGAACCCAATTTCACAGTGATGAGGCCGTCTGTAGACATCCAGACAGTTTGCGTCCAGACAGTTTACATCCAGTCTACATCCAGACAGTCTACATCCAGACAACTTACATCCAGAAAGTCTACATCCAGACAGTTTACATCCAGACAGTTTACATCCAGTCTACATCCAGACAGTCTACATCCAGTTTACATCCAGACAGTCTACATCCAGACAGTCTACATCCAGTTTACATCCAGACAACTTACATCCAGACAACTTACATCCAGACAGTCTACATCCAGACAGTTTACATCCAGACAGTTTACATCCAGTCTACATCCAGACAGTCTACATCCAGTTTACATCCAGACAGTCTACATCCAGACAGTCTACATCCAGTCTACATCCAGTTTACATCCAGACAACTTACATCCAGACAACTTACATCCAGACAGTCTACATCCAGACAGTCTACATCCAGACAGTTTACATCTAGACAGTTTACATCCAGACAGTCTACATCAAGTTTACATCCAGTCTACATCCAGACAGTCTACATCCAGACAGTTTACATCCAGACAGTCTACATCAAGTTTACATCCAGACAGTTTACATCCAGACAGTTTACATCCAGACAGTCTACATCCAGACAGTTTACATCCAGACAGTGTACATCCAGACAGTTTACATCCAGACAATCTACATCCAGACAGTTTACATCCAGACAGTCTACATCAAGTTTACATCCAGACAGTTTACATCCAGACAGTCTACATCCAGATAGTTTACATCCAGTCAGTCTACATCCAGACAGTTTACATCCAGACAGTCTACATCGTTTACCTCCAGACAGTTTACATCCAGACAGTCTACATCAAGACAGTCTACATCAAGTTTACATCCAGTCTACATCAAGTTTACATCCAGACAGTCTACATCCAGACAGTTTACATCCAGACAGTTTACATCCAGACAATCTACATCCAGACAGTTTACATCCAGACAGTCTACATCCAGACAGTCTACATCCAGACAGTTTACATCCAGACAATCTACATCCAGACAGTTTACATCCAGACAGTCTACATCAAGTTTACATCCAGACAGTTTACATCCAGACAGTCTACATCCAGACAGTTTACATCCAGTCAGTCTACATCCAGACAGTTTACATCCAGACAGTCTACATCCAGACAGTTTACATCCAGACAGTCTACATCAAGTTTACATCCAGACAGTCTACATCCAGACAGTCTACATCCAGACAGTTTACATCCAGACAGTTTACATCCAGACGGTCTACATCCAGACAGTTTACATCCAGACAATCTACATCCAGACAGTTTACATCCAGACAGTCTGCATCCAGACAGTCTACATCCAGACAGTTTACATCCAGGCAGTCTGCATCCAGACAGTTTATATTCAGACTTTCCACCTTAAAACTTTCTGCTAAATGCTCATCTACAGTAGTAGTTGTTGGAACTATGCCACATGCACTCCTTTTTCTCATGTAGGTTAATCAGATAAATTCTGTCGTCACTGAAAGCCAGGCTTGATTTTTGTGTTATGTAACACAACGTCCTTCCACGCCGTGCACAGGTGAGCTTAGATCGATGGCCGGTAAGTCCAAATCCCCTCTGAAGCTAATCCCTGTAGTGTTCAAGCTCACGCATACCTTTAAGCTGAGGGACGTTTCTGGCAGCAAGTCACCTCTGCTGATGTTTTACTCTATTCTCAGTCCTCAGATGAACCCTGCACGCTAATTCCCCAGCAGGTGTCTACATTTGTTCAGCTGTAGTTATCCTGGTAGTTTTCTGATTTTCCTGTGTTGTGTCTTGGTTGTCCAGTGGTTCTGCTGCATCACAGATGGTGGGTTCTGATTGTAAGGCTTCGCTGGGCCTCCTCCCTCATTTCCCAGAGCAAACATCAGGAATCATTCAGTTAAACCAGTCGTCTCCTTTGACCAGATGTAAACACCAGTCAGCTTTTTCCTTCAGAGAACAGAAGGATTTATTTAGACGCTGTCCTTTTAAGACGTTCAGCTCATTAAATATTACACTGATGGTAGAAATGGCTGTCCATGGCTGTCCGTTTATTTAGCATGTTATTGTAGAATGAAGTGAACGGCTCCAGTCTGGGCTGTTTATTAGAGGTCAGTTTATCATATATACCAGATTACTTTAGGTTGATATCATTACACCATACTTTATATTATGTTTATAGTTGGTGTTACTCTGCAGAAATGAACACTCTACATTCAAAATTGGATTCAAAAAGCTTTAGGTTGTTGGTGTTTGGGTGTGAACAGGAGAACTTTATTCAGCTCCAGTGTGTGGAACACTTTAACTAAAGCTGAATGTTGGGCTAACGGCAACAACTGGTTATCTTATGAACATGTGTTGTTTTACCATCTTAAACTGGAAGAAATGAGTTTTTAGAAACTCTATGGGATATTTGGGTTTATGCTGTCCATGTGTGAGGATATTTTTTTCCTGGTTTATTTTATATATTTAGTAATATACCGTGTTCCTATAGTTTATTGATATCTTAGCCCTGGTGTTCGACTATCATTCTTCTGCAGTGAGTCTGATCATGTTGCTGTTCTGTGAAATCCGTCAGTTGTGTTTCAGTGTTTTTGTGCTGATCTTTTCTTAGTTAATAGAAGTAGGATTCTGAGGTCAGTTTCTGCGTTTTCTGGCCTTTATGTCGCCGTACCTCAGGAAGGAAGAGGCTTGGTTCGATCTGTTCTGGTGTTTTTTCAGCTTTCAGGGATCCGGGACTCTTTCCTCATGATAATGGAAGACGTGACTGACGGGAAGACCTCAGAGTTGACATAAGGCTGGTCCAGGGTGGTGTTTGCATTGTGTGGACAGCTTTTATACAGCTTATTTTGGCAGCGTTACATGAAGGTGTGTCTCGAGAGGAGTGTACCTATAGAAGAGAAGGTGACGTTGGATTGTCAGCTGCTTTCCATCCACTGATTGCTGCTAACTGAAGCTTGATAATAAGTTTGTTTCTAGATCTGAGGGAGTCTTGAGTCCCTGCATGTATGCAGCCAGCTGTATAGATTAAACACTCATTATATCCAGGTCAGGACTCATCTGTGGAAGGAGAACTTCTCCTCAGGAGGTCCTACAGCAGGTTAATGTCCTTTGTTGCATGCATCATTGATGAGTGCTTTGGATGTGAAATGTCAGCCTTCCAACTGCCTGAGTTTTCCTGACTAATTTATTGAAAAACTCATCGGTCAATAATGAATGAAGACATTCGACTGAGGGGGGAGTGGGTGGTTTGGAGCAGAGAACATCCCATAATTCACCTCATTGGGTTCTTCATGTTGACGACACTCTGACCATGAGGATTTACCAACCTACTGAATATATGGCTGTGTGTTGGAAACTGAAAATCTGTGTTAGAGATCAGCCCCAGTGGTTCAAAATGTTTCATTCTTCATTCTTTGTTCATTTCTGATCCCATTTCCTTCCCTGCTGAACCAACTACACCCTTCTGCTTCTTTAAAGTAAGATTCTCCTCCAGAATAACAACCTGGTAGTTTGCTTTGAGACCACAGACTGGGATGTGCTGTGTGGTCCACATGGGGAGGACATTGATTCACTGACTGACACTATTACGGACTACATTAAATTCTGTGCAGAGAACATCGTACCGACCAGGAAAGTACGGTGTTTCTCTAACAACAAACCCTGGGTGTCCCTGGAACTGAAGACCCTGCTGAAGGAGAAGAGGAGGGTTTTTGGATCTGGGGACAAAGAGGAGCTGAGGAGGGTGCAGAAGGAGATAAAGAAGAAGATCAAGGCGGACAAGGCCAGCTACAGGACCAAGATGGAATCTCACCTGCAGGACAATAACACAAGGGAGGTCTGGAGAGACCTGAGATCCATCTCTGGTTAGAGCAGAGGCCATGAGAGGGGAACTGCAGCAGGAGGCCAGGAGTGGACCAATGAGATGAATCTGTTCTTTAACAGATTTGACTCTGCTCCCACTCCTCCCCCCTCTCCTCAAAGCATTGATCAGCCAGCTCCTTCTTCACACCTCAGCTCTCTACCACCAACATCACCAACAGCACCCCTCCTCTGATCCCCGTCTTCTACCACCTCCGGACTCCACATACAGCCCCATCACCCCTCCTTATCTCACCCCCACCACCACCATCACCCCTCCCCCTGCCACCCTCCCCCTGCCTCTCCATAACAGCTGATCAGGTGAGAAGTGAACTTAAAAAGATCAAAACCAGGAAAGCTACAGGTCCTGATGGAATCAGCTCCAGACTCCTTAGAGACTGTGCAGACCAACTCTGTCAGGTGCTGCTGCACATCTTTAACCTGAGCCTGAGTCTGGAGAGGGTTCCTCTGTTATGGAAGACTTCCTGCCTGGTTCCTGTCTCTAAGACCAGGAACCCCAGGGAGCCTAACCACTTCAGACCTGTGGCCCTCACTTCTCACCTGATGAAGACCATGGAGAGGATCGTCCTCAGGAACCTCCGTCCCCAGGTGAGCCAGTATCTGGATCCACTGCAGTTCGCCTACCAACCGAACATTGGAGTGGATGATGCAGTGGTCTACCTGCTGCACAGATCACTGACTCACCTGGAGAACCCCAGCAGCACTGTGAGGGTCATGTTCTTTGACTTCTCCAGTGCTTTCAACACAATCCAGCCTTCTCTGCTCAGGGTGAAGCTTGAAGGAGCAGGAGTAGACTGTCACCTGGCTGCTTGGACCATCGACTACCTCACCAACAGACCACAGTACGTGAGGCTTCAGGACTGTGTGTCTGATGTGGTAGTCAGCAGCATGGAGGTCCACAGAGGACAGTCTGTCCTCCTTTCTCTTCACCCTGGACACATCGGACTTCCACTACAACTCTGGGAGCTGTCACCTCCAGAAGTTCTCCGATGATACAGCCATTGTCAGGTATCTGAGGGGGACGAGAGGAAGTACAGGACGGTCATCTCTGACTTTGTGGACTGATGTGGGCTAAACCATCTGCAGCTCAACGCCAGTAAGACGAAGGAGATGATCGTGGACTTCAGCAGGAGGAGGACACCCCAGACTGCACCGGTGAACATCCAGGGTTTGGACATTGAGATGGTGGACACATACAAATACCTGGGTGTTCACCTCAATAATAAACTGGACTGGACACACAATACAGAGGTTCTGTACAAGAAGGACCAAAGTCGTCTCCACCTGCTGAGGAGACTGAGGTCCTTTGGAGTGTGCAGGACTCTGCTCAGGACATTCTACGACTCTGTGGTAGCGTCTGCTATCTTCTATGCAGTGGTCTGCTGGGGAGCAGGGAGCACTGAAAGGGACAGAAAGAGACTAAACAGAAGGTCAGGAGGAGGTTCTGTCCTGGACTGTTCCCTGGACTCCATAGAGGAGGTGGGTGAGAGGAGGATGTTGGCAAAGCTCACATCCATCATGGACAATCCCTCTCACCCACTGCATGACACTGTGGGGTCTTTAAGCAGCTCCTTCAGCAGCAGACTGAGACATCCACCCTGCAAGAAGGAGCGCTATCACAGGTCCTTCATTCCATCTGCTGTAAGACTTTACAACATCAGCATCACTGGCTGATGTTAACATAAACTGGACTCATATCATATCATCCCAAACCATAAAATTTGCACAGACATTATTGCACTGCTACATCTTTACACTTTTTAAACTTGTTTTTTTAAGCCACTTTATACTGCATTGTCCTACAGTGTGTCATTACTGTACTATTTCATCCTCATTTCTCATCCCTGTACATATTGTAAATATTATTACTACTGTTCTATTATTATTTTATTTCTATTACTACGTCTATTGCTACATAAGCTGCTGTAACAATGTGAATTTCCCCTGGCATGGGGAGAAATAAAGGACTTATCTTATACTGGTGATCTAATGGTGGTTCTGGTAAAACAAGCTTAAATATAGCTCCACTTGTAGTTTATACTGGAAGCTAGTGATGGTACTGATAAAACAAATCTAAATATAACTGCACTTGTAGTTGATTTTCACCTGAAATGTTTCATTTTGGTTTTGTCCTTTGTCCTGCAAGTTTTTTGTGTTATTTTCTGCTGTAGCCGCAGCACCTGTATGGGAGCTTGAAGAATCTAAAAACATCTTGTCTAATTTTTTTCCCCAAAGATTAAAGCTAATTATCTTGATATGAGTCATGTAGAAGTGTTTGTTTTGTGACTAAGAAACAGGACATTTCACAAGGTGACCAATCATTGAGGCATTTCTGTTTTGCAGTTCCTGTTACTTATCAGCTTGTATGTACACCATTATCAGTATATATACTCTAATTAAAGCCTGTATATACACCATTATCAATACATCTGTATTAATTAAAACTGATTTATCAGCCTAATTAATTTATCTGTAGTTAATATTATGACTGTCATGTGTTTACATAAAGAATGATTTTATTATGTTAGTGCTGGCCTCCACATGTTGTCAGGTCCAGGGTTCAGACACATCTTTGAGTTTTTCCAGCCAGTTATGACTGTTTCCTCCTCCTCAGTCAGACCCTCCATGCTGTAAAGGGCCCACTAAGTGGCTCTGATCTAATCCATACATCCTCTTCCTTATCTCTGCTATTCATGGGAGCTGGCCCAAGTGTGGCACAAGGCTTCCGTATCTGATTAGGGAAAGGCTTCAGCATCCCCCAGGCTCCTTCTAATACAGCCTGTGTTTTGTAAAAACACTAATTAGGTTTGTTTGCTGTCAGTCACAGATCTGCAGGTAGAGGAGGCTTCAGGATGTCTGTGGGTTTTCCTGTCCAGCGTTTAGGTTCAGAGCTGAAATATCTCTGATTATGCTGTGTTTCAGTGGAGCATTGGACCGATTCACCAGCTGTTTACTGTCTGGTTGTTTCATTGGACCAATCCTCCAGCGGATTACTGTCTGTTTCAGAGCTGAGTTTACTTATCTGGCTGCTGGATAAATGTTAGGGTGTGTTGCCGGGGCAACCAGGAAAATCTTTGCTTAGTGCCGTCCGGTGATTGGTCTGTAGAGGAACAGCTGATTGCTTGGTGTGGTTTCCCACAGACAGGTGTGTGTGTGTGCGCGTGTGTGCATGTGCGCGTGTATGTGTGCGTGTGCTCTGAGTGTGTTTTCTGTACAAAGAGTCCAACACCAGAGTTTACTGTCAGACTATAATATTTCATATCAACAGACTGTTTGTCTTATTTTGGTTTCTGTGTGATTCTATGAGTCATCGCTGTTCCATTGCAGTCTGTAACTGTTGTTTCTGTCTGATATTCCTAAAGTGGTTCAGTGTAGATCAGTAGATAGAAGTACTAAATGTTCAGTTCTTTAGGGAAACTGTGTTCAGTTTCAGATGTCTGTGTTTGTTGAAATAATTCCCTCTCCCATCATCAGAGGTTTTCTGTCCTACCATCGCTCATTTGCTCCAGACTTTATTTTCATAAACTCTGGGTATTATAAATAATCTGTTGACTCCTTTCATTGAAGTTTGAGGCTGTTTTTGAACAACAACATCTCAGGAACTACTAAAGATAAAAGCTTGGAATGTTCTCTGTTATATACTATCCTGCTGTTGATTTAAAATCTTCAGTTTTAGACTCGTAGATCAGATCGAATCTGTCAGGACGAGCCCCGTCTCTAAGTTCACAGTAAATAATAAAGCACACGTCAGCAGGAGGATTTATTTTAACTGGCTGTAGTTCCATGTCTCAGTAAAACAGAACAACCCTATGGAGACTTTATAATATGAACTACCTAAATTAAATCAAAAGGAAGTTATTTTGGTTCAACTTTCATACCTGATTGAGAAGAAATTTTGAATTTACAATAAAATTAATTTAGTATTAATTTTGGTCAGATTGAGACCCAGTTGTTCCTTCATCACGTCCAGCTATTTATTTATTTCTTTATTAGGTAGGGACAGTGCACATTAATGAACGCCCATTTATTCAGAAATGGGCCTAAATACGCCAGATTATAGCACAATGCTAATTTACATCCGCAATCCTTAAGATAAACAAGACATAACAGTAATACATAAAACAATAAGTCACAATAGAAGCCCATTGCAAGAAGTACACAAAGAAAACATAACAGTGAAACATACAAGAAAACATAGGACAATAGGTCACAATAAAAAGACAATAGTTCACAATAAAAGGTCAGTAGATCGCAATAAAAGGACATTACAAAGTGTACACAAAGAAGTTATAGGTCAATGGTCACAGGATTGGTGCACTTTCAGCCACTGTTTAAGGTGAGATTTGAAAGTTACTAATGTGGGACACTCCCTTATGGAGAGTGGAAGACTGTTCCAGAACTTACTGGCTTCACAGAAAGAGCGTTTTGTCCAAAGGCTGTTTTTCTGTGTGGGACCTCCCAGTCCACTCTAGAGGAGGCCCTGGTCCTCAGACCGCTAAGAGTCCTTCTTTTAAGTTAGTCAGACATGGGAAGTGAGGCGAGTCCATGGAACACCTTGTAGATCAAACAAGCACATTTAAAATTTTAAAGTTCTCAAAGCTCAATAGGTTGTGCCTCTCTACGATATTACAGACATGATATGACATTTGTTTTCTATCGAATACTTTTAACGATTTTTTTATAAAGTGATTCTATGATCTTGCATGTATTTACACCTGTTGGCAACCAACATGTGATGCAGTGTTCAATGTGTGATCATATCATGGAATGTAGAAACATTCTTGCAGCACCAAGTGTTATAAAAGGTCTAATTTGTCTAAAATTGTTCAGGTTGAATTTCGCTATATTAGATATTCTTTTAATGTGACTCTTGAAACACAGGGTGGAGTCAAGAGTCACACCAAGATATTTGAATTCAGGGACAATTTCTAGTTCCTGTCCTCCCAAAAAGACTCCTGAATGTTTGATGTGTGATGGTTGCTTGGTAAACATCATACAAACAGTTTTAGATGAATTCAGTAGCAGGCATGATTTAAAAAGCCATTCATTTACAGGAACCAGAGCTGAAATAAGAATAGAGGATACTTCTTGAGTAGTCTTGACACTGGTGAGGATAACGGCGTCATCAGCGTACATTTGAAATTCCACGTTAGCACATGAATTTAGCAAGTCATTAATACACATGGAGAATAACGGAGGACCAAGTACAGAGCCCTGAGGTAATCCAACAGGGACGTCTAGAAAAGTTGATTTGACACCATTAATGCAAACACACTGTTTCCTGAATTCTAAATAAGATTTTATCCACCGAATAGCATCCAAGGAGAAGTTAAAATCAGTTAATTTAGGCAGAAGAATGATATGATTTACAGTGTCAAATGCTTTTCTCAAATCTAAAAATCTGCACAAACACCTGAGCAATCTCAGGTGTTTGTGCTCAGTGATGTTAAATCTGTCAGTATGACATCATAGCGATGATGTATCTTCATTTATTAATGTATCTACAGGTTACCCACTGTTGACCCTGAAAATGTCCTGAATCATGATCCATGCTGCTTTCAATATAAAGGGACTGAAAATTATTTTATCATTTTTAAAAATGTGTCACAGAACCCACATTCCACATCTCTAAATGTTTTACTCCTCCTCCTCCTCCATCCAGCTCTCAACCTCCTCCAGTTGGGTTCAGGTTCAAGAGGACCACCAGTGGTTCAGAACTGTAACTCCTTCAGCAGAGCTCATCAGGAGCACGTGTTAACGCTGCCCTACTGCAGGAAATGTAAAGCTGCTGGTTTAATCCTCCTCCTCCCCCACCAGCTGACAGTTGCTGCAGATGTTTGTTGGGACTCTGCTGTCTGAATCTGCTGGGTGTGAACATAGTCTACCCCAGACCTGGGCATCGTACGGCCCGCGGGCCACATCCGGCCCACCGGATGACTCTGGCCTGTATGAGGTCATTGGAAAATATTGAAAGTCAATTCAAATCTATATCATCACAATACATGGAAGCAATATGCCTGAACTGCTTTTATTTTCAAAGATCTGCTAAGTTACCGTTTTTTTGCGTGTGACCTTAGGCCATAAGGTCACGCACGACTTTACGTTTTTTTGTCCGTGCTTTCCACACATAGCATGAGGTTTATGCGCTGATTGGTTTGTTGGTCAGCTTCAGCCCGGAAAGATGTCAGCTAACGGTAAAAAAAGAAAAATTGATTCCGAATGCAGAGTTTTTAACAAAGCACGGACTTCCAAGTATTCCTTCCCTGCAGTCAGAGGTAAATCTGTGTGTTAGGTAGTGGAGAACAGATTGCGGTGCTCAAGGATTATAATCTGAATTGACAGAGACCAAACATGCGGAGAAGTACAAACATTTGACTGATGCAGAGCGGGGAGGATATCTGAAGGTTTGCTGCTAAGCTGCTAAAGCAGCAAGGATTTTTTACCAAAGCTCACACATAAAGGGATGTCAGGAAGCCATTCTCTGATGGAGAGTTTATAAAAGAAAGTCTGGTGGACTCTGCAGCGTTTATATGCCCTGAGAAGAAAGAAGCGCTCGTTAATGTGGCCCTTTCCAGGCGAACCGTAACGAGGCGGGTGGAGAGCATCGCCGAAAATCTGGAGTTTCAGCTGCACAACAAAGTGGACGATTTAGATGTTTTGTCCTTGGCTCTGGACGAGAGCTGTGATGTCCGTGACACAGCCCAGTTACTCATCTTTGTACGTGGACTAACAAAAACCTTTGAGATGACGGAGGAGCTGGCAGCTGTTCAGCCAATGAAAGGAACCACGACGGGGAAAGATTTATTCACTGAGTTAAATACATGCATGAACAAGCTGGGACTGAAATGGGAGAATTTGGTTGGTGTTACAACTGATGGCTGTCCAAATTTGACAGGGAAAAATGTTGGACTTTTGAAACGGATGCAAGATAAAATGACTGAAATAAACCCAGAACAGAAACTGATATTTTTGCATTGTATTATACATCAGGAGGTGGTGTGTAAGTCAGTGCTAAAAATCAACCACGTGACTGATGTTGTAGCTAAAGTAGTTAACTTCATCAGGGCAAGAGCATTGAATTACAGACAGTTTGTTGTCTTTGTGGAGGAGATGAGAGTGAACATGGTGACCTTGGTTACCAGACAGCTGTCAGATGGATCAGCCTGGACAAGGTGCTTAAACGAGTTTGGGATCTGAGAGCAGAGATTCAAGAGTTTAGTGAGAAGACAGGCAGGACATCACCGAGCTCTCAGATGCAGACTGTGGATGGCAGACCTTGCTTTTGCTGTTGATGTGACTGCACTAATGAATGAACTAAACACCAAGCTGCAAGGCAAGGGCCTCTTTACACATGAACTGTACAGCCTGGTGATCGCTTTTATGAGAAAGCTGAAGTTTCTCTCAAGCCACTTGGAGGGCAACATTCTCACCCACATGCCCACACTGAAGGAAGTCACACGATCAAAAATATCTACAACTCAATAGGCAGCAATCATAGTTTAAATGAAAAAACAAAATCTTTCATTAAATAGTTGTGTTCTGTGTTCCACATTTTTATTGTATCATTGTAATGTTTCATTTACTGTTTTTATTGAGATATATATTGAGCAGAGCTGTAAGTGTATTGGTCTGGCCCTTAACAACTGTCAGAGATTCTACTGTGGCCCCATATGAAGATTAATTGCCCACCCCTGATCTACCCTCCTCCACCTCCTCCAGACGTTTGTTGGGACTCTGCTGTTTGAATCTTCTGGGTGTGAACGTGGTCTCCAGACCGACAGAGTTTCAGGAGTTTATTTACCAGTAAAATCTCCTGTTCTGGTTTCTAGTGTTTACATCAAATTGGAAAATTCATTCATACTCCACCCTGTGATTGTATGAAGTGATGGTATCAGACTGACAGAGACCTTTCTGCAGTAGAGCGGGTCAGAAGGAGCTTCATTACATCATCAGACATTCGTCCTCACTACAGGTTTAGTCAGGAGAAAAACTCCCAGAGCAGCAGAGAGATCAGGCAGTTTATTCTGTAGGAGACTCACTGGTGAATAACGGGGTCTGGTCTGGTCTGGTCTGATCTGGTCTGGTCTGGTCTGGTCTGGTTTGGCTCTACATAGTCTTCGGGGGGAGGAGGTTTATCTGTTTCAGTCTCTCTGGTTCTCTGATGTCTTTTCATCCACATAAAGCTGAAGTAGAACCATCCTGTTAGTTCTGTATGAGCCTTGATATGCTGCTCTGATTCTGATTATCTCTGGACCATTCCCGTATCTTCTCCTCTTTCTCTCCTATTTATGTTGATTTTCTGTTACAGTTCTGTAGATCATTCTGCCTCCTCTCCATGTCTGACCTCCTAGAATATTAACTACAGTCTCCTTTTGTTTCAGATAAGTTCAACACCTACGTGACGCTGAAGGTGCAGAATGTTAAAAGTACGACCATCACGGTGCGAGGGGACCAGCCCTGCTGGGAACAGGACTTCATGTTGTAAGTTATTCAGCACAAACACACAGTTTACCTCTAAAATCCATCATTTATGAGCATTCTTCCGGCTTGGACATGTTGCTGGAGTGGAGTTTATGATCACTGAGAGCTGTAAAACTGTAAAACTGTTCGGTAGAACATCTTTCAGTTCCTGCTTCTCTAACTGGACTTCTCCTTCTAAGGAAGTGTTCATCCAGCAGCTGTTCTTCATTTCCTCCTCCTAATTCATTGGTTTAATTTTCACCTGAAAGGTATCTATGGCGACCAGGAGCTGACATGTCGCTGCATGTGTGGCATTGTTTGTCTTTTGTGAACTCTCTCATTGGAGCGCTGTTTGTTTTTCCAGACCTTCATCCTCCTACACAATAATGATGGTTCAGCTACATGTAATCCAACAGAAAGACGCAGCTCCAGGAAGATCTAAACACAAGAATCAGACATTTTCTAATTCAGAATTTAAGTTATTGGCTCGTAGCTGATTCAGCTGAACATTTAGATACGCTAAAAGTAAAAACTATATAATGAAAGGTTAAACTGGATGAATTCTTTGAATTAATGTTGACACCACTTTGTTAAATACAGATTCATGCAGCTGCTCATTTAACTGATATTTTAATGTGAAAATGTGAAAAACTAATTGATCCTTTGACATTTTTCAGATAAACGTTTTTAAAATATAGCTAATGCACGTAGTTTATACAGGCAGACGGATATTTATTATTTTTGTTTATTCCTATTGTTGCGCTTCATGAAGTAACAGAGGTTTCAGAATAAAGGAACAGTTTAATACTTTGGGAATCATTCAGGTTATAGTTGGATAGAAGCGTCCTGACAGAGAAACTAAATAAAAAGACACTTTTCCTCAGTTTCCATGTTTCTTCACTCTCTGCCTGTTAGTTTTTACCTGATTAATCCAACCAGACATGACGTGAAGCTTCAGAGGCAGTTAGAGGTGGATTATGATGGGAGAGGGTTAGTCTAATAATCTAACTCTAATCATTTAGAGTTTTTCTGCTGCTCTCTGCCAGCTAAAGTCATATTTATTTTCAAATTTAGTGGATGTCAAAGTGGGATTGGTTTTGTCATTTAGCTCTTAGCAAGGAAGTGAAAAGTATGTTTCCCAAAACATATTTTCCTGTGGACAGACTTGGACCAAAATGTGTAAATCTGACAGCTGTATTGCTTTTTTCTAATGACGTATAGATATAGAAGGTTCAACATCTGTCTTCATGTGTTTGATGCACTAAATGGTCATCAATGAGAAGAATTGCCTGTAATTAGTATTTATCATAATATTGATCTGTGTGTGATACACCTGATCTACTGTGTTATTCTGGAAATGAACATTGAAGCCTCTAATTGAGCTTCATGTGTTTCTGATTCACATACAGTTGTTTACAGTAGAAATCAGGACTAAGATCTTCCTGTATGTTCAGGTGGACGTCTGCAGGTTGGTTCTGGTCAGTCAGGAAACACGATTTACAGCATTTTAGGGTATTTTTAGAAAACCATGGAACATAATTGAAAAACAATCTAAATATCAACATGAACACGTCTCGTGTTAAAATTAACCACAGTTGGATTGTTGCTCCATCACCTGTTTATTCCGTCAGGTTGTAGGAATGATCTGGAAGCTTTTATCTGGGCACCTGGACCTCCTCCCCTCACCTCCATCAGTTATCTGCTCTCTTTGATTATCTTTTTTCTCCTATTCCTTTTGTCTGGCTGTCAATAGTTGCAAACTGTCACAGATGAGAATATGCTAATGCTCCTCATGCAGCTCCTTTTCCATTTTATTGCTGTCATCAAGCTGTTTCTGAGCCTCTGAATAGAATGAATGGAGGATGACAGCTACTGCACCACAAAGACAGGAAGCAGCTTTTGTTTTCAGGCTAGGGAGTGCCTGACAGTAATTATGGAGACATGTTTGCTTCATTGAATGTCATGTTGTAAAGCTAAACACAACCTGATAACAAAGCTGTAAACTCTACAGTTATTGTTTCACTGTTTGATCCACCAACATTCTCCACCTCATTCATCAGGGAGGGTTTAATGACATTTCTTTATACCTGAATTCTTGGTTTTCCTCAGTGAGATCAACCGGCTGGACCTCGGCCTCATCGTGGAGGTCTGGAACAAAGGTCTCATCTGGGACACCATGCTGGGGACGGCCTGGATTCCCCTCAAGAGCATCCCTCAGTCATCAGAGGTTAGTATTAATGTCCACTAGAACCATGTAGGGCAGAATGGAGGGCTTTTAGACACACTAAGTACCTTCTACAGTTAACTTAAAACAGCAGATGTTTACCCAAAGTGCTCTCCAATAGAAAAATAAGGTAGTTACTAATTTACCAGTTTAAATAGTCAGGTTCAGACCCTGCAGAGTTTTAAAGACCAACCCAAGAAAACTAAAGATTCCCTCTGAGGAAGAACTACCTTCTCCAGCAGAACCAGGCTCAGGGAGATCCTCCATTTATCTCTATGTACAGCACTTTATAAATACTTTAAAAAATATTATTATTATTATTATTATTATTATTATTATTATTATTATTATTATTATTATTATTATTATTATTATTATTATCATTATCATTATTATCATTATTATCATCTGTCTGGACCGGTTACTGAGAATAAACGGGAGAGGAAAGGACGGCAGAAACAAACAGAACTAGAAACACTTGGAGGTTGGTGGACTTCTATCTGCAGATCAGATCTGGAGGTTAGACATGGATGAAGTACGGACAAAGATGAAACTATAAAAACAAAGTCAGAAGAAAGGTTTGCAAGAAGAGGATTAATAAATGCAGAACACAGTGTGATTAAAGAAGCTAGATGTGGACATGGCAATGATCTGGAATAAGGAAAAAAGCAAAATCAAAATGAGTCTTCAGTTCTGATTTATAATATAGAAATAATAATAATAATACATTTTATTTATAGGTGTCTTTCAGAACACTGAAGGTCACCATAAAGGAAACAGAGTTAAAACATATTCAAATAAACAATACAAACTAATATAATATAAAACCACAAGTGAGTCAGAAACGGGACAGGATTTTTGCTTTTGCTTTTCTTTCTTTTAGTTACAGTTTGTTGTACAGACTGTTGGTTTAAAATGGGACCAATACTGACTAAAACTAGCAGTAACACTAATAAAACCACTTGAAATGTTGGCATGGAGAAGCTTCCACCTGTCTGCAGGTAAATATTCTGGTTGAATTGCAGGAGGGCTCAGGTGAGTGGATCTTCCTGGATGCAGAGGTCCTGATGAAGGAAGACGAGATCTGCGGCACCAAGAACCCGACGCCTCACCGGGTCCTGCTGGATACTCGCTTTGAGCTGCCTTTCGGTGAGACGTCAGTCAGAAAATCCTACTTCCAGTAGATTTTAGATCGATAAACTGAAAAGTTCAGGTGCTTATGCAAGATGTTTTCTAGCTGTCGCCTCAGTGGGTGCATTAGAGGAGAGGACAGCGGTGGTTCTGGTTAGAGCAAATCAAACATCGGTCCATGAGTTTCTAAAGGGCCACAGAGGGTTCCTGGTGAAATGTCAGCGGTCAATTTGTGAGGCGACACGGGAAGAAATGTCCCGCCTAGGGGGATGTAAGAACCTGATGTCATGGTGGAGTCCTCTGGTCTTATGCAAGCATGAGTAGAAATAAACCATATGAGTGGTTAGTCTGCTGTATTTATCCTAATTGAAGGATACAGATCATTATCTGACTGCAGGATGTGAAGACGGATGCTGATATTCTAGAAGCACATTTAGATGTTTGTTAGATGTCCTCCATCTGGAGATGATCAGTCCACCACACTCCTCAGTAGTAGGTCTTCCTTTATGCTCTTAGTTCTGTAAATATAATTCTGTCTTTCCCAAATCATCCCATTGTGAGGATTAAGAATCCATTAGAATGCTTGAGGAAGAAGGTAGTATTAAATGTAGGTCCAGTAGGTATTTATTCACTGTCTCCTGAATCAGTTGCATCATTTGAATACAAACTCAGTTAAAGCTGCATTTAGAAGACTTTTTGGTGCAGAAAACATTAGCAGACATGGAGCAGCATTAGCTTTGTGTCTTTGGTTACTGTGAACAGAAATCTAATATTCTGTCGTTTGTCACTTGAATTTGCCAGATTAATATATAATCACCAGGTTTTCAATATAAAAATCCCATTCAGAGTTAGCAGGATGAGTTAATTCATGTAAAGAATCTTATTTATTTCTAATGTCTTTAAGATTGGAGGATAAAACTGTCCCTGTGTGTCTGTAACCTCAGTTTATTCAGAACATTTTTATCTGTAGTTGTGTGATCCAGAAGCATTAAAGTTGAAGCAGGAGAGAGTCGGCCTCTTTCTGTTTCCAGACCTTTCATATGACTGTGGTCATTAAAGCCGTGGGTTGGCGTGTCTTTGAAGCCCTGGCCTTTGTGCTCATAGCCTTTAATGTGCATCCCTTTAATAGTGGTCACGGTGAGAGCAGCTGATGTGGTGCAGGATGTAACAGTGTCTGGAGTGTTTGGATGTGGTTGGAGAGGTTGGGACAATAATAGATCAATAATGCATTTACTGTGTCCTACTTTAGGACCTCCAGCCTGGAATAATCTACCTTTACATTTGTTTTCATTGTCAGACCATTTCCATGTCTTCATTCCCTTGCAGCTCATGAGAAATTAAACAGGCATGAATGTATGATGATGGCAGAAACACGTATGATTGTTTCCAGATATCCCAGATGATGAGGCGCAGTACTGGACAGGAAAGCTGGAGCGCATCAACACCATGGGGATGCTAGACGAGGTGACGCCTTTTCATCACATCTGTTCTGAATGAAGCCAATAAAAATGTTTTCTTATCCCTGCTTAAAGCTTCTTGTGCTGATGACAGTGAAGTGAAACTAGTTTTTATTGTTAAATCTGATGGAGTCCAACATGTGAGTGACTAATAAGAGGAATAATGTAAAATAAGCTCTTTGTTTTTCTCTGTTTCCTCCTCAGGATGATGCTCAGAGTCGCCCTCTTCCATTCGTAGCCTCCCAGTGCTGTGAGTGGTTTCCTCCTCTCAGCCTCTAGATGGCGCTAATTCTCCTCCCTGCTTTAGTTCTGTTCACTTCTTTGGCCTTTCATGGTTAAAAATGGATGTTACTGATAGTTTTCATCCTAACAGCCTGTTTTCATGTTAAATCTACTGTTTGTGTTCTACTGATGGGTTCCCTCCACTAGTGCAGCACTTTCACACTTTTTCTGTTTGTTTGCTCAAACCCTGCCTCCTCTTCTTCCTCTCACTTTAACACTTTCACCAGGCAACTATTTCGGATGGGCAGACCCCCTGAGTATGTAACACGCTTTAATGAATTCTCCCCTGGCCACCCCTCTGCATGCCTTAATGCCTCTCATCCCCCAGTAACATCGAATCTGTGGACTTCCCTGCATTTAACGGCATTATTTCATGATCACACCTGATTTTCCTCAGTTTTCCTTTATTCCCTTTTGGCCTTTTTACTTCCTGTCGTTTTCTTCCTGTTTCTTCCTCTGTGCTGATGTCAGATATTTTTTAAAATAAAATACATATAATTATTCTTTACATTTATCAGTTTAACACACATTCTGGAAAAAAGACAGGAGAATTCGTCAAATACACATTATTCTCACTTTTAAATAGTGCAGTGATGTAGGAAAGACTGAAGTCAGTAATAAACTGATCTCCATAAATGTTGAACAGGACCGATAAACCACAGATAAATAGTCCTTAAAGTCCGATAAATGATGGGAGAAGGCTGTAATCTGCAGTTCCATCTCAGAGAAGACAGGTGGCAGTCTTTGCTGAAGAATATATTTGTCCTTCTACTTTACTGGGAGATATCAATAGAATCAGTTCATCATTAACCTCTCACATTATCGATATATCTCAGAAAAAATGAACCTCTGCCGTCCCCTCCAGCCTCATGGTTCACTGGAAATTGTTTCCTAAGAATTGCCAAGATCAATTTCAACCAATATTTATGTCAGTATTCTGTCTGAAAAGCTAAATCCAGGGTACTGAGTTATGTAGAACTTCAGATTCATCTCCAGGATGAGGGTTTGGGCTAACCCTCCAGATAAAGTGTCTTCTATTTAGCAGCAGAGCTTCCATGTCTAACAGCAACAGAGCTCTGATTTCTTAGTTCTCTAACGACCAAAGCAACGTCTGACAGTTTGATGTTTTCCTGACCTAAATATTCACCAACCATGGGACGTTTGTTTATATGACGCAGCAAAAGATGAATTGTTAATATTTTGTCTTTGTTTGTCCATCTGCTGAAACTGAAATGGTCTATATTGGAATGCTACAGGCTGCCAATAGAAGACGAACAAAGTCTCTGTAAAGTGGAGTTGATGCTGAGAGGGAACTGAAAACCTGTTTTCTCTCTAGTAGTCATCAGTGGGGGATCCTCAGGCTACAGTAGATCTGGTGACCCAGCAAATATTTCCTGATGAAATCTATGGTGTCCATCACTGCTTCCAACTCTTCCTGAATACAGCCTGATGTTCATTTAGTAAATATGGTCCTGTTAGAGTAAAGTAGAAAATAAAACAGAATATGTTTCAGGGCTGCCTAAGGACAGGTAGAAACCAGAAGTTCCAGACAGCTGGATGGTATCAGCTGGTTCAGGATTGGTTGGTTGGTAGTCCGTTAACCAATGGGAGGCCGCAGTGATTCTATCCACCTGTTCTATACAGTCTCTGCTGATGCAGGTAGACTCAACATGACTCTTATTGTTAATAATAGCAGATAATACACTGCATTTCTCTGTAGATGAGAGATTCTGCAGGAAAAAGCTTCACTTGGACTAAATCCCTGCAGTCATCTAAGGGCAGATCAGTCAATAAATTCACAACCTGTGATTTGAAAAGAGCTGCAGCTGCAGAGTTTAGTGGCTTTATGAGGTCCCTGCCACTGTGCTCACCTGGATTAAAGCACCTGCAGATGACACCATAGTAACCCGTTACAGTTCTACATACCACCCTGGGAGTTATTTAGATTTTTGATGGGAAAGATGTCGGATTACAGCAGCTTTTCTTTGTTTCTGTGCATCTTTTCCAGAATGTCCTTTGATTTCTGCAGTTATTTAGATTAATAACTGATGGAGATTAAAAACCAACACATAATCTACAGGTTTGTGTTTCTGTGTGTTCAGGTCCTGCAGCTCTGCTCTATTCAGACTAAGACTCTTAAACTGTATATTCTATGCTTTGCCTTTTGGCCCGTGCACTGCAGGTGCACGTGAAGACACCCACACAGTCTCTGTCCCATGACCTTTACTGCTCTGCATTTGTCATTGCATTGTTAAAAAACACCTACAGTCTTTGTAAAAAAAGGCCTAGTTGGTTTACTTCCTCGGCTTGTTTGTCCAGATACAGAAAATTCAAACTAGGATACGTCCTCTCCTCTTTCATGATTAATAAGCAAGGATTTTTTAAAAAAAGTTCTTGCTGTCATTTAAAATGTAGACACCATTTCATTCTTCCAATGTGTGAGGAGGGATGATTTATTGAGCCTGTGGTGTGTTCCAGCTCTGGACGACCAGGACAGCGCTGTGGAGGACCGGGATAGCGACTACCGCAGTGAGACCAGCAACAGTTTGCCTCCACGATATCATACAACCGCTCAGCCCAACTCATCCCTGCACCAGTACCCCATGGGGCCCCGGTCCCAGCAGCACCAGGATGGCTTCAGGGACTTGGACCACAGCTTTGAGCTGGACTACAGGGACCAGAGAGGAACCAGGTAGATCCAGAGTCGTACTTCACTTTATCACTCTTATTCTCACTTCCTCACATTGAAGCAGCCTGAGAGTAACGTAGTCCCAAGGTTGGGTTAGTAACTAACCCTAACCGCAACAGCCACATCCCAGTTCTTTTAAATCAAACAGCTTTGATTGTCAGATGTTTTAACCCACACATGGGAAGATTTGAAGAAAACGTCTCAAAATGATGCAGATAAAATGATTTTTATGGCTAAAAAAACAACCAGAGTTAAATTAACCAGAGTTAACTGTAAATCTCACAGTGCATTAAAACAGAAACTCTCTATTTAGTTTTCTCCTCAGCTGAGTTAAGAAGAGCTAATTTACTCAAACTCATATATTCAGCTGTTTGTATAATGATTATTATTTTCTCATTATAATATATATATATATATATATATATATATATATATATATATATATATATACATACACACACATGTGGATAAAGTTCTTGTTACCCCTCAGTTAATGAAAGAAAAACCCACAATGGTCACAGAAATAATTTGAATCTGACAAAAGTAATAATAAATAAAAATTCTATGAAAATTAACCAATGAAAATCAGACATTGCTTTTGAACCGTGGTTCAACTGAATTATTTTAAAAAATAAACTCATGGAACAGGCCTGGACAAAAATGATGGTACCCCTAGAAAAGACTGAAAATAATGTGACCATAGGGACATGTTCAATCAAGGTGTGTCCTCTAATTAGCATCACAGGTGTCTACAAACTTGGAATCAGTGAGTCGGACTATTTATAGGGTTACAGTAGTCACTGTGCTGTTTGGTGACATGGTGTGTACCACACTAAACATGGACCAGAGGAAGCCAAGGAGAGAGTTGTCTCAGGAGATTAGAAAGAAAATTATAGACCAGCATGTTAAAGGTAAAGGCTAGAAGACCATCTCCAAGCAGCTTGATGTTCCTGTGACTACAGCTGCACATATTATTCAGAAATTTGAGATCCATAGGACTGTAGCCAACCTCCCTGGATGTGGCCTCAGGAGGAAAACTGATGACAAATGGAAGAGATGGATAATACAAATGGTAACAAAAGAGCCCAGAACAACCTCTAAAGACATTAAAGGTGAACTCCAAGGTCAAGGTACATCAGTGTCAGATCACACCATCCGTCGTTGTTTGAACCAAAGTGGACTTCATGGGAGACGACCAAGGAGGACACCATTGTTGAAAACAAATCCTAAAAAAGCCAGACTGGAATTTACCAAACTGCATGTTGACAAGCCACAAAGCTTCTGGGAGAATGTCCTATGGACAGACGAGACAAAACTGGAACTTTTTGGCACATCAGCTCTGTGTTCACAGACACAGAAATGAAGCATATGAAGAAAAGATCACTGTCCCTACTGTGGAACATGGAGGAGGTTCTGTTATGTTCTGGGGCTGCTTTGCTGCATCTGGTACAAGGTGTCTGGAATCTGTGCAGGGTACAATGAAATCTCATGACTATCAAGGTATTCTAGAGAGAAATGTGCTGCCCAGTGTCAGAAAGCTTGGTCTCAGTCGCAGGTCATGGGTCTTTCAACAGGATAATGAGCCAAAACACACAGCTAAAAACAGCCAAGAATGGCTAAGAGGAAAACATTGGACTATTCTGAAGTGGCCTCTATGAGCCCTGATCTAAATCCTATTGAACATCTGTGGAAGGAGCTGAAACATGGCGTCTGGAGAAGGAACCCTTCAAAGCTGAGACAACTGGAGCAGTCTGCTGATGAGGAGTGGACCAGAATACCTGCTGAGAGGTGCAGAAGTCTCACTGACAGTTACACAAATGGTTTGATTGCAGTGATTGCCTCAAAAGGTTGTGCAACAAAATATTAAGTTAAGGGTACCATCATTTTTGTCCAGGCCTGTTTCATGAGGTAATTTTTTAAAAGAATTCTGGTGAACCACATTTCAAAAGCAATGTCTGATTTTTATTGGTTAATTTTCATAGAATTTTTATTTATTTTTACTTTTGTCAGATTCAAATTATTTCTGTGACCATTGTGGGTTTTTCTTTCATTAACCGAGGGGTACCAACAATTGTCTACGTGTGTATATATATTCTGAGATTAAATTACCATTAATTTTAGTTTTACATAGAAGGGAGTAGTTATTTTAATATGCTTCTTAGTTTATGTTCTGAAGAACAGTTTATCTGACCACGGATTCTTATTTTAGAAGCTCTGTTGCTCAGATATCAGGTCTCATTACAGTGGTGTCCTCTAGATGGCCAAATATGAGAATATGGGTTTCATTATTATTATTATAATTATTATTGTTATTGTTAGTAGTATTGTTATTGTATTATTATTATTATTATTATTATTATTATTATTATTATTATTATTATTATTATTATTATTATTATTATTATTATTATTGTTGTTGTTGTTGTTATTGTTGTTGTTATTGTTATTATTTACATTTAATAATTATAGGGAGCAGCGCGCTACAAAAATAGCACATTTCTATTATTACTATTATGACTACGACTACATCACATTTGCTCCATAAGAACTTATTCTCGTGCACGTGTCCTAGAATTCATGCACACCAGTGAGACTGCCTGCGTGGACTGATAGGGAGCTAATCCGGATAATTCTACATCAGAAAAAAATGGGATTATGGCCAGGGAAAGCTCATTGTTCATGTTTGTCTTTGTCTTGTTGGTTAAATTCCTGGTAGTTTAAACCAAATCAAACACCTCTGGAGGGATCTGACCAGCGACAGACACTCTCCTTTCTCTGATGATTAAAAACTCCTTCACCATATGGTGGTGATTTAGTGTTTCTCTTGAACACTAAGCTCAGCGTAGAAGTGCTGATAAGCGTGACTGTTGCTGTGAGGATTTACAACGATCTAAATTCATCCCACACCAACCATTTGACTAACATGTTTGAGGTGTGTTTTAGGTTTTTTCTGTCTTTAGAGCAGCTTAGCTCTGTTCATCTGTCTGCAAATCTTAAAGATCATCATAAACTGCTTCATTTTTACTGATAATCTCTGTTAAAAATGGTGTAATGCTTTGACAGTGAACTGAAACACTAATTATTTCTTTACATTTGCATGAAACTATGCATGTCTTAATTTCTCCATTTTTAAATGTTTAACTTCTTTTATTGTTTGCACTTTTTCTTTTTATTTGCCTTTTTTCTCTGTCCCTATATCCATTCCCATCCCTTATTTAAATCTATTCTTTAACCTGAATAAGATCTTTAAATCAGAAAGGAAGAGTCAGAATTATACCTGTCGATTCTGGCATGGGGGTCGAAGATTGGGAAAACAAATACAAACGGCCGAACAGGCCTCAGCTGAGCGACTTCTTAGACGATGAGGAGGACAGCGTTATCTTTCGTATGGGAAGACCCTACCCTGAGCCATCGCACCCACCTATTCATCAAGACACCAAACCCAGTGGCTTCCTGCCTCTCCCCTACCCTGAAGGCTACGACACCATCGATCGACGGAGGAAGAAAAAGATCACGGACCCAGCAGCTTTTCTCAGCTCAGAGGCAGACAAGTACAGAGAAGAGACTTTTCCCTCCGACCTCGCCGTCCTCCGTGAGAAGAGAGGAGAGCTGTTTATGCGGCAGGTAGCAGAAATGCAGGAGGAGGAGGAATGCATGATGTCCTGCCTCAGGCCCTACAGGAATGGACTTCTCTACAAGACAAGGATGTGGGCAAAAAATGAGCTGGACAACACTTTGGAGAACTACGTGGCATACAAAAAAGAGCAAGATGCCAGAATGAGGGCACGCTTTGATTTGGAATTCGACAGTTGCCAGGATCCACACTATCCCCAGGCAGCAGAGGAGAATATGGATGGCATGGGCTTTATGGGTGAGGACGTTCACTCTGAAAACACAAGGCATTACAAAGACCGGTATTCCTTCTCTTATGAGGGCCATGGAGAAAGTTCTCAGGGCCTTCGAGAGAAAAAGTGTGGAAAATCTAAAAGTGGAGCATGGGTTTCAGAGGCAATGCTCTCTCCAGTAGAAGAACCCAGTGATGAATATGTAGATCCGATGGATGAGCTTCAATGCCTCGTTGAAACAGTTTCTGAATACCTCGCTGAAAAAGAGGAGGAAATTAGCAAGTACGGTTCCCTTCCTAAGTCCAGCAAGTCTAGACTATCTTCTCAGGGCAGCATTAGAACCAATTCTTTTGGAGAGGAACAAAATAGTTCATCAAAGGATCCTAGAGGAGAATCCCAATCACATCCCCCTTCTGATCAGGGTATTTCAGGAGTCAAAAATGCCATGAGCTCACTGTTAAATTCTTTCACTGACAAAGTTGGAGGCCCTAAACCACCTGCCCCATCTCCCCAAGCACCATCTACACAACCCTCACAATCAGGACTCACAAAACTGTTCTCCTTTATTCCAAAGTCAAACACCACAGCTCCAGTAGCTGTTGTATCTCCTGTGGAAACTTCTCCTGAAAAATCATTCAGTTCTTTGCCTTCTCAGCCACCACATGATGCTAAAATACAAAGTCGTTATCGAGAAATGAAAACTCCCTCAAGGAGTCAGACTCAAACCAGTACAAAAGAACACGGACCTGAGTTTGGAAGCAAACCTGAAAGTGCTCCAGGAAGCTCAGTTTTGGGAAAATTGAATCCTTTAAAGCTTTTTTCTGGAGACAGTGGGAGCCCAGCGGAAAACAAACCGGCATCAGAGTCCACATATTCTCAAGAACATACACAATGGAATGGCAAATGTGCTCACCAAGATAAACAGCCAATGACAACAGAAGGATTTAGAAAATCAGAAAAATTAAGAAGTTCATCACAAGAGAAATATATGGGACAGAATCAGGCTGAAAATTTCTATGAGAGACAAAAGCCACCAATTTATAAACAAGAAAATGTGCCTTTTGCAGCGCCAGAAAAGTCAACTGGACAAACACAATCTGCCAACACTGGATTCTTCAGCCCTTTTAGGAAGTCATTAAGTTCATTGATCACTCCTTCTGTTCCTGTTCCACCTCAGGGACCTCCTCCTGTGGCAGTTTATCCAGTATTTAGAACCACAGAGGAGCCCCAACCTCAGAAACCAGCAGAAGACCCGTCACTGAGCAGTAAAATTAAACTACCATTGGCCTCCTCTGAAAATGTCTCCGCTCAGCAGCGTCCCAAAGCAGAAGGAGGAATGCTGTCTGGTTTTCTGAAGTTTGCTTGTAGTGAAGACGTTAGTGCCTCCACAGAAACGCAGAATCCTCAGCAAGCATCATCGTCAGCCTCCACCACCTTCACTCAGAATCCTGCCGTGCCCCAAGAAAACTCTGAGAAACGATGGTTCTCCAGCATCTTTACCCCTGCCTCTGGTCCGTCTGGTTCAAACCAGAATATAATCAGTAATCAGCAGTTGCAGGGCTCACATGTCCAACATCCAGCAAATCAAAGACCAACAACAGCTTCTCATGGAACGCAGCACCAAGCTCCCAATCAGCCTGAATCCCAGAGTTTTCTGACAGGTATTTTCAAAGGGAGCTCAGCTAATGACATCTCTAATCAGCCCAAACCAGGAGGACTGCTATCTGGACTTCTTAAATTTGGCTCTACCAGTGACCTGTCAGGCAGTTCTCCACAGCAGGCTCCTCATAACAATCAGCCACCCAGGAGCAATAATCAGTCACAGTTTCCTCATCACTCTCCCCAACAACAAAGTTCTCCAGCTCCACAGGAAGGCCTTCTCTCAGGGATATTGAAATTTTCATCAACAGAAAACATACAACAAAATGTCCAACCTCCGGAGGCTGAAAGGCAGAGGACCATCCCTGGAAATTCTTCACGTCAGCAGCAGACTAATAATGAAACACAGCCTCAGCAAAAAGGGCTGCTGTCTGGTTTGCTTAAATTTGGATCCTCTGAGAGTACTTCAAGCAGTCAAGTCCACCCACAAAGCAGCGTTCAGTTTAATCAACCAGGTTTTAACCACCAGAATACCCAAGATCCCAATCGAGGCCCACAGCTCAGGGACAGATCCTTGAGTCGGCAAGTAGTCCAGCAGGACATGAGTAAACCAGGCTTTTCTCGACAACAAACAGTTCCACTTCGGCAGCCACCATCTCAACAAGGCGGCCTTTTATCTGGTCTTTTTAAATTTTCCTCAGCAGACAGCATAAACGCGCAAAATCAACCACCAACAACTCAGTATCATGGAATTACCCCAAGTAAATCCAGCCATGTTCAAACAACGCCAAAGAATATCCCAGTTTCCAGCCAAAACCAACCACAAAATAGCTCAACACAGAAATCAACTCAAGCTAGTGGTCTTTTCGGACTGTTCAAATCCTCCTCAGAAAGTGTGGCTCACCAACAGCAGCCTGACAACATCCAAGAGATTCAACAGCAGATCAAAGTGCTGTGTAGCCAGCCGGATCATCCACAGACGGAGACGTCAGGTCAATCTGGGGTACTCTCTGGGTTGTTTAACAAATTAACAAAACCGCCTGAAAACATTGAAACCACCCCTCAAACATCAGCAGGACAATCACCACAGCAGGGGGCTGGTGTTTCTACAGTCCCAATGAAAACCCCACTACAAAAACAATCACATGCTAATATAACACAACAATCATCACTAGAACATGTGGAGAGAGAGAAGAGGACTCCACAGACTGCCCAGCAAGGGTTTCTGTCTGGATTGTTTAGCAAAAATGTAGCTGAGGAATCTTGCAGTAAACAAGTAGACATGCAGAGTCAAATTCCAGAACAGCAGATGCCCTCATCTAAAGACTTCCATCCAGACATGTTGAAAAGTTCCACCTCAGACTTTGGAAGGGAAAGCCTGCAGAGAGTTGTGCCAGGACACAGCAGACATGCTTTAATCAGTGCTCCTGTTTCTATTGATACTGAGACTTTAGACCTACGAACATCGGTTACTTTGGGAAGATCTTTACAGAGTCAGGCAACATATTCCTCCATTAGCACCGGGAACTTATCTCAGTTATACTACTCCGGTTCACTTCCATCTGCTCACCCAATGGCTTATAGTACAGGAAATATTCACTCCCTTCTGCAAAGCCACTCAACGTCTTCAGTGGTGAACATGCACCCATATAGTGGTGGAAGCACTCCTTCTCTCTATGAAGCTACAGGTCAAAGCCTGTACAAAGGCCGGTCATCTCCGTTTCAGATAAGTCCCTCTTATGATGAAAACCAGTGGATTCGTGAAAGTGCTCTATGGCAGCAGTTCCAGAACGAGTCCCTGAATTATCAGCTCCAGGGAGAAGATCAGAGATATGGACAGAGCTGTGAAGGGTCATCATTATCACCTTCTGTTCTTCACTGCAGCTCCCCAAATATCAATCAGCCAATTAACACCACACCCTGGCAAGGTGTTTGCCACCAGGAGCAACTCGAACCATATCAGGTTGAAGAACACAGGAATCCTGATCCGTATCCCAAGAGGAAATTATGGAACAGTTCTGAAGACTTGGGAAACGTAGCGTATTCACCCAATGAGGAAGGCGTGCTGAACTTGACTTCTAAACCAAGTAATGCAAAGTTTGGAAAATGGCATTCTTTTAATGATGGTAGCACTTACAGCTTGAATGGCGTTTCATATCATGAAGGCTATTATGAGGAGACTGCACCAAGCTTATCTTATTCAGCTAACTGGCAGTATGGAACAAATACTGCAGAACAACAACAGTTTTATACTGGAGGCATGGTGCATCAAAGTCAGTTTTATTTGAACAGACCAGTAGAGTCAAACTATCCTCCAAGTACTGAGATGGATGACTTCATGTACCTGGAAGACACTGAATGGTATCAGCAGTGGCTCATGCTTCTAGAGCAGGGAATGTGGTGGCCAGCAGAAGATGGTGACTGTGGCTATTTTGTTTACACAGATCATGAGTACATCTATGCTTTGCTTACAGATGCCACTGGTGAATACGTTTATGCCTGTGCCCCTGAAGGCGAATCCTGGGGAGGTACGCAGAAATTTGATGGTTTGCCGAGTGCTTTGCTGCACAATGAAATGGTTTTAGTCTGTGGCTTTAAAATTCCACTTTACAATGAGGATGAGCTTCTTTGGCTTCCTGGTCAAGATCACAATGATTCTCAACTTCTTAATGCCCCGCTCGATTTGTCTGCTGCCTACAGAAAAGGAAATCAGATTATGAATTTAAATCTTGAGCAGTTCTCTCAAATGTTTGAAAACTCATTTCTGTCACAAGGGCAACAAGAAATGGATTTCACATCTTACAGATTAAACAAAGTCAGGATGGATCCTAGACAGCCTAGTTACGCCTATGACGATATCATTGACCTTTCATGTCGTAAGAAAGATCACATTGGTCCTTATTGGAACATCCATGAAATGAAGACGTTTCTTGCCCAGAAGGTTGCTGTTTCCTTGAATTCTTTTCCTACTGCAAATTCAAATCAGCAGCTAATTTCCAATTGTTACCAACCTGCTCAACGGCGTCGTTCTTCTACCACCGTTACAGTAAAACATGTAGATGATGTATCAGAGGATGAATGGAGGAAAAGAGTGTCTCCAGGAGAAGAGCAACTTAATCGTCAAGTGAAAAAGATTTCTTCCCTCATTTCCTCATTTGTTGGCAAAACATCACAAGTGGACTTAACCAAAACTAGCACATCCTCCTCAGAGCAAGCCTCTCAGTCTAAGAACATTCTTTCATCCGGTTTCCAAAGTCTGAAATCCAAGATTATCAAAGAAGAATCTTCTGCTGTTGTGACCCAGCCAGAAATTGTTAAGCAACAAATCCAGAGGCCAGCCGCTGCACAGGGAAGAATTTTGCCCACAATACCAACAACAGCTCCAGTAACTCAAACCTCAACAGAATCACATACAGCTTTACAGAAACCTAGACTGTCACGTCAAAGTACCATGGTCCAACAAGCTGCCCCACCAGCGCAGTCCAGTGTGCCCTACGTGTCCAAAGAATCTGTTAGTAAACCTGCACCACCTGGACACCTCACAGCTAAACCAGTGGATATACCTGTGGAGAAACTACCTGAACAACCAGGCTTCATGAACTTTCTAAAATCTGCAGTAGGATTGGAGGAAACCAAACCAGATCCCCAGAATACCTCTCAGACATCTCCCAATCAACAGAGTAAAACTGGCAGCACTGCTTCCTTGCCAGGCAGCACCACTGCTAATAAAGAGGCTGCAGGAGTGTCAAATCTCTTTGGATCAATCAGCAGCCTGTTCAGTGCCGAGCCCTCTCCACCACAAAAACAGCAAATGATATCTAGTGTTACAGAGGGCTCGCTGACATCAGCATCTGGATCTCGGAGCATACAGAGACAAGAAACTATGGACAAAAGTGGCACTCCTCAGTCTGCTCAGAGCCAACCCTCAAACAAAAGTACAAACCAAGTGCCTTCTACCAATCTGTCCACAGCCCCTGTAGCTAACCAGTCAACATCTATGCCACCTGCAGGACAGCCAAAGCAAGAAGCATCAAGTAAACCATCTGGTGGATTGTTTGGATTTTCATTTGGAGAAATGCTTGCAGGATCAGCAGCACCGACCCAGTCCGAACCCACACCTCAAACATCTGCATCAGCCACAGCTCCTCAAGAAGAATCACTTGGTAAAAGTATACTTTCAATGTTTTCTGGGCCAAGTCCTCAGCAGGCTGTACCTAAAACAGGACCCTTACCTCAAACAAATCCCCCAAATGCGGCTCCTCAACCCCCTCAGCAAGAAACACTTGGTAAAAGTTTATTGTCAATGTTTGGAGGATCAAGTCCTGCTCCACCTCCAAGTCAAACTAAGCCCACCGCTGAGGCTCCTCAACAGAGAACAATTCCTCCAAAAGACCCTCCAGCTACAGGAATCCTTTCAATGTTTGGTGGTCCTAGCACCCAACAGTTTCAAGCCCAAACAGGATCTTTTCTTGGGGGAATTCTGCCTGGACAATCAAATTCATCTGAAAGCCCCATGAAGGGACTGTTTTCAGTATTTACTGATCCTAGTCCTCCACAGCCTCAGCCACCAACAATGCAATCCCAACAAAGAGGTGCTCAGTCACAGACTCCACTACAAAGGGGACCTCAAACACCATCTAAGCCACCAGAACAGCATCAGCCACAAGAACCAACAGCTGCTTCTGTTCTTGGGGGTCTTTTTGGTAGCTTGTCTGCTACTAACGAAAGTCCAAGAAAATCTTTGTTTTCCATGTTCGGTGGCCCCAGTGCTCCTCAAACACCAAGTGCAGGTGGAAATACAAATATGTCTTCTACACCTGGGACTGCAGCACCTAATGCACCTGGCAGCAGTATACGTTCCATTTCAACTGATGTGCCATCGCCACAACAAACTCCCAGTCCATCTTCTGCTGTTGTTAGTGCTTCAAAAGAGCCACAGACCACTCATTTGCAAGAAAGTTCCTCTGAAATGTCGTCTGTTTCCAGTAGTCGTGTTCCAGAGGCAGCAACTACCAATGAAAAATCAAGTGAACCCTCAGAGAACAAAACTAATAGTAACGCCGGTAAAGTACAAACTAGCCTATCCACTGATACTATGGTAGAGACTACAACTACTTCACAAGAGGCTTGCACAATTGAAGGCACTGATATGGCATCCAAGGTACCAAATTCAGAAAGCACCGTTATGAATAAGGAAGCAAGCACAGAAAGTGCACCCCAGGATTCTGCTCCTCTTAAAGAGCCACCAGCTTCCGGTTTGTTATCTATGATCACTGGATCAGGAGCTCCATCTGCAGCTGGATTACTTTCAGACAGTCCAGGTAAAAGTTTGCTTTCTTTGTTTTCTGCACCCAGCACAGAGCCTACTACTAACCAGACAGGTCCTTCACCTACAGGGTCTGTACCTGAACCTTCAGCCCCCAAGGAACCTCCAGGGAAAAGTTTGTTTTCTGTGTTTGGAGGTTCTGTCCCTCAGCCCACTTCACAACCTGGAAGTTCACTTTTAGGGTCAGTGTTTGGAGGGTCTTCACCTCAAACACCAGCTTCTCAAACAGGAGGATCATTACTTGGTGGTTTATTTGGAGGGTCTGCTCCTCAGACTGCTCCTCAAGTTGGCCCCACTAAGCCTGGAGGATCTGCTCCTCAAACCTCAGGACCTCAGGCAGGACCATCGCTGCTCGGAGGCTTATTTAGTGGAGCTGCTCCCCAGGCAGCTGGATCTCAGACTGCAGGGTCTATTTTGGGTGGACTTTTCGGAGGATCAGCAGCCTCATCTACAGTGCCTCAGAGTAGTGGGTCCTTTGGTGGATTGTTTGGTGGAACTGCCCCTCAAACTTCCACAAACCAAAATAATAGCTCTATATTAGGAGGAATTTTGGGGGGATCATCTTCTCAAACAGCTACTGCGCAGACTGGTTCATCTCTTCTCGGTGGCATTTTACCTGGAGCTTCTTCTACAAATGAGATGCCTGGTAAAAGTTTGTTTTCAATGCTTGGAGGATCTGCTTCAGCTGCAACATCAACATCTAATGATGACAAGAAAACAACAGTCACAACTCTTACCGACACCACATCAGGTGTAACTGTTCTACCAAAACCCACTGATGACTCTAAACCTGCTCCAGCTGTTGCTCAAATGGAGGTAAATGATGCTGCTTCCAAAAGCAAAGAGGTGGTGGAAACACCAAAGCAACCTGATGGTTCAGTTCGGTGTCCTGAGACAAGCTTGTCCAAAACTGACAGCAGTGTTCCTGAAGAGGTTTGTCATCAGGATAATGACAAATCAACTGCTTTAACCGATAATATCCAGTGTAAACAATCAGAAATATCTGCATCAGCACAACAACCTGCAAAACCAGAGCTGAGTGGTCAGCTGAGCCAAGAAACAACCACCACCACCACAACACAACCACCTAAAGTAGAGGAGGAAGCTCCACCCACTCCGTCTGTAAGTCCTGCAGTCCAAGCAGAGCAGAAACCTCCAGAGACAAACAAATCTGCGAGTGATGCAGCAGCAGATGCAGTTACAGGTTTTGTGTCTTCACTTTTCAAACCATCAACTGCTCCCACTGAAGGTTCTCAGCAGAAGAACTCACTGTTTGGACTTGGTGGACCAGCACCCCAAGCTGCTCCCAGTCAGCCTGGAGCATCACTACTGGGTGATATTTTTGGAGGGTCCAGTGCACAGACAGCATCTCCTCAGGCAGCAGGATCATTACTAGGAGGTTTATTTAAAGGGCCTGCTCCTCAGTCTGGTCCTCAAACCTCGACCCCCACACCTGGAGGGTCAATATTAGGTGGGATGTTTGGAGGAGGATCCGCTTCCAAGCCTGCAGGTCCTCAGGGTGCTGGATCTTTACTGGGTGGGGTGTTTGGAGGAGCTGGGGCCACACCACAACCTGGTGGTTCTCTGCTTGAAGGAATGTTTGGAGGAGCCACTGCAGGATCACAGGCTGGATCATCATTGCTTGGGGGCATCGGCGGGTCTTTATTTAGGAGTATGGGACAACCACCTAAGCCATCTGATTCAGTGCCAGCTCAGCCCAGACCAGCACCAGGTACTCCACAGTCACAGATTAAGAATGAGAAACTGTCACAGAAAGTACCTCCATCAGGCTGTGCGACAAATAAAACCAACCAACCAGCTTCACGAGACAACCAACAAGGGAAATCTGGTAGCCAAACAAGTAGCTCTGCCACGACATCTGAGGGAGCTTCTTCAAAACCTGCTGCTGACACCGAAAAGGAGAAGTCAGGTGTTGGAGAGATGATACATGAAAAGCCCATGGTCATTAAAGGAGACTCTGAGAGTAAAGAAAATGACAAATCAGTCCTACCTGATACCAAAGCATTCCCAGCTGATCCTGTTTTCAACAATGCTGAGCATCAAGAAGGGAAACAGTCAGAGCCATCCAAGCTAGTTATAACAGCTCAACCCCAAACTAACAAGTCAACAAGTGATCAAACACATACTTTTCAAAACCTTGCAACATCTGAAGCTCAAAAAACTGAAGCGGTAGGTTCCACAGATGATGTAGCAAACCCCCAGATTTGCATCTCCACTCCTGAAGTAGATCCTTCAGCATCCCTGACCCCAAAGGACCAGGAGAGGCTTGTAGAAACACACCCCTCTGCAGGTCCTACCTCTGGAGTGCAGCTGGACAACCAGTCCAAGAAGGATCTATTGAATGCAAAAAGGCTAGTAAAAGCATAATAAATGGCTTCCCCCCTAACCATTTATGATGCATTGACAGTTTGGAAGAAATGCATTTCCTGTCCAGCCCTGCAGTCCATTCTCACTAGTTTATGTCTGTGTGTGGTTGTGTGTTGTATGTTGTGTGTAGAAACTCTGTCATTTCATGAGTCATGTCAAAACAGAATTCCAAAACAAAATATACATGTTTAATTAAACAATAAACTAATTCACAGGTGAATGCTCTTAGTCATTCATTAGATTATTAAAGAGAGATCATTGTTCCACACCTTAATCACACGATGTTCTAATTATTGTCTTTATAGATCTGCACTTATAAATCAGCAGGAGTAATAAATTAACATCTCAACTGCTGTTTTTAATCAATTCATTTACATCTGAGACAGATTTAAAGGACCAAATATTAGCATCCCTGTCTGCAACATCATGGATAATACAAATTTTGTTTAAGCATGGAATTCTGATTTGATTTGTGCATTATTTTACGTGTTAAATGTTATTTTCCAGTTATGTGTATATCTGCATTATTTAAATCGTTGACATTCAACCTCCAAATAAATACAACTGATCTGTATTCTGCTTCTAAACTGGTTTAAAATGACTATTTTATAAAAGGTAAAAACACAGATCAGCTCTGCATATTTTATGGTTCTTATCCAACCCTGTGTCTCTGTGCAGTGAATACCTGCTTTCTGCCCTGTAAAGGAGATCATTGACAATAAAATATGCAGATGTCTGTAATTGTGTGTAAAAAATCTACCATTTTTACTAAAAACTAGTAGTTAGAGGATTTTATACCTCACACCATAACATAGAGCCTAGTTGTCTTTTGATCTAAAACTTCAATTCTATGAAGAACAACGTATGTAGTTTATAATGCACATGTATTGTTTCCACATTTTCATTATTTTCAATCCCGCAGCAGCCTGCTTACAAGGTTGGGTATCTTTTATATGGCGGAATGCCAATTAATCCTAAAAGAGTAGCTGGTAAACATAGATTTTTATTACTGAGTATATGCAAATAATTCTTAGTATATGGGTGGGATTTATTACAACCCAAAAGCATTCGTCGTTTGGATTTTTTCTGCAGTCTTAAAATGTATTGAAACTATTTCTAAATTTAAGAAGATTTATTTAACAATCCCCACTATTCTGTTTTTATTAGTGGAAAAATATGAACTACAAAAATTCTTAGAATGAGTTTCTCAGCCATTTCTGTTTGTTAATTTGCTCCTCGTTCCTTTCTCACCACCACAGTCCAGTGGACAGTAGTCACTTCGGCTCATCAGGAAACCTGAGCCAGACCAGCTCCCAGGTTAGTGAGATCGGCCACGAGAGCACCGGAGGCTCAGAGCTGGAGGAATCCTTCCACTCCTACCATAGTACCAGCTGCCACCCCTCCACCACCACCCAGCCTCGCTCCAGTAGACACCTTCCCACCAACGGATACTCCACTGTTACAGAGCAGGAGAGGCTCAGACCGCCATCTGAAGCAGGAAAGGGCTTGAAAAGTGACGTTCCAGCAGTGAGAGGATCTTCCAAACCCCCAAGGTATCCACTTCCTTAGAGTTTAACCAGCTTTAGTATGTGCTGTGATTGAACTGAGCTTGTCTTCATCAGTTTCTGTTGCTTTATTCTTGAACCATGTCACCAGGTTCCATTATGACGGGCCACCATTACCCTTTAACCCAGCCAGAGTTCGCTGGTTGAAGGCCATCAATAAAGTCAGAGTTCAGCTCCGGGAGGTAGGCCGCCTTTATACCTGACTTTTCTTCTTGTTTTACCATCCATCTACCTGCAGTTCTGGTTGAGTTTGACCTCTCTGAATGTTTAAAACATTCTGGTGTTGGATTATAGGTGGAAAAACAATTCCTCTTGAGATTCAGTTTGTCTACTAAACCAGTGCCCTGTGCTTGTAGGAGTTTAGTGGCTCACCAAAGGCACTCTGTAAAACATTTCCAAGCTCAGTGCATAATGATGTTTTAATTGTAAATAACTGGTCATAAACTGGCTCCTCTGTCCAGCAGTGAAGTATGGCCAGTTCTTTTAGTAATATTCCATTTGTGATTCGTTGCAGATACTCATTCTCTGTCTGGTCTTCTTCTCTGTCTCAACCCTCAGTGGTTAATTTTCTCTCTTCACGTGGAGCTGTAATTATGAGGCTAAAGCATACTGTCCCTCTGTTGACTTTGGTCCATCACTCATCGCTTCAGGGACCCATAATTTGCATTAATGGACGGTCCTCTCGTCCCTCTCATGTTCTGCTACTAATGAGGTCTGCAGTTTGACTACAGCGTTTGACTCATTTGTCACTTTATGTCTTGTACTTTAAAGTTGTCTCTGCCTTTCATCAGAATGAATGGATGAGAAATACGGATCATCAGAACTGTTTATTCCAGTTCACATTTGTGTGTACTGTTTATTTTTTATAGGTGATGATCTGTATCATTTGGAGCTCCTTTTTTCTTCTAAAAATAGTCATTGTGGCAGGTTTGTATGGCACTATGTTGAGTGACGGCATTGAATGGTCATTACTGCATCATGTTTGACTTGTTTACAGAAGCTCTTATTGTTCCAGTCTCCATGACCATTCTGGATCATTTAAAATAATAATTTTCTACCTTGTGCATACAGATCTTGTGTTTGCATTTAACGTCCAATCTGTCTGATTGGACTTTAGAGAGTATTCATAATGAGATCATCAGAATCTCTCAGCCCTAACTGGGGTTCATCCCTTGATGAAGCCTTCAGCAGTAAAGGAGATCGCTCCATTATAATGATTGGCCTGCAGATGAACATGAACTGTAAGTGGCTGTTTAAAGACATGAGTGTAGATGGAAGATGAAAGCTGTCTAAGTGCTATTTATTACAGGGAAACACGAGGGACTCAAGCGTATATACAGAATAGCCTGAATAAATTCGAATGGGTTGTTAATCCGTCAAGTTGTGTCTCAGTGAGCAGATAATAAAAGCTTGAGTTGATTTTTTTATGTTCTCATGCTTGTTTACATTCAAAGAACAGAGAGAAATGAGATGTTTGGAACTTTCCTCCAAAGCTTTGGCAGCACTTTCATACAGGAGAATCTAGAGCCTTTGACATTTATCCGCTGTCAGCCTTGAATAGAAATTCCTGTTTCCTTTACGTTTCCATTCACAAGATGCATTTAAATCACTGAGGAAAACTAGTGGGGCAGAATTTCATCTCTTTTGCAGACAACTAATGTTAAGAACTCAAAGGAAAAAAGCAGAATACGCAGACAGATGTGGAAACAGAGAAAAAGAGTGAGTGAGACTGAAAGCTGGCAGTGTTTCAGCCTCAGATTAGCTTTTAGAGAGAGAGCAGCGAGTAGGAGGGATAGAAACTGAACCAAGGCTGAACTGCTGTGAGATCAAGGTTTACTTGTGTCCTGCTGGTCGCTGCTAGTAGAAATCAGTGATTCAGTGCTTTTACCACTTAAAGGAAGATCTGCTGCTCTAATTGGCTCAGAGGAAGCTTGAACTCTTTAATTAAATGTGCCTCGTGATAAAATACAGGGAGCTGCTGAGCTATACTCCATGTGGATTTAATCTGTCCTGCAGGATGATATCTACAGGTTGTTGTTTTTTCCTGTAAGGTAAGGCTTATATTTAATATATTTCTTAGTAAAGGCTTTGATTACAGGTTCCACTGCATGAAACTTGTAGTAAAACATGGATTTAGTTTGACTAATTAACAAACAGAGGAAAGGTCTCAGTACTTTCAGGTTGTTTCCAGTTGATGAAAATTTTAACCACAAATGTCATTTTTTAATGAAAAACAACTTAAAAACTTCCAAATTAAAATGTCAGGACAGAAGAAAAGCTGGAGATTGGTGCAGGTTTTTACTGTGACTGTCCTGGAAAACCAGAACCCAAAACCTTTTTTATTTCCATCCTGAGCAGTGAATGATTAAACCTCTGACTGTCTCAGGGCTGCTGTTAACAGAAGTGTAGTAAAAGCCTTTATTTAACATTAACTGGTCTGAATACTGTTTAATACGTCAAGCATGTTTAAGCCAGATGTCCTTGTTATTGTTTATTTAATCAGAATAATAGAATATTTATGCGTGATAGTTCATTTTGGATCGGCTGGTTCCATTCAGATTATTTTAGTAGTGATGGAAACGCTCTCTCCTGATTGGTCTGATTATAGTTTTCTGCCCACCAACCCGTTATCAGGCGGACACATACCTCCAGAGCTCCAGTACTTACTGGAGAGCTCTGGTTCAGCCGTGGGTTAATGTAGGTAGTAATTATATCTTCTGGAATAGTTACTGAAGCTCAGGCTCTTAGAACATTATCTCTGGAAATAAAGGCATAAAATAATTCTAATAAACAGCCCAGCAAAACACTGAAGATCTGCATACATCATACTCCAGTGTGAGGATATTCTTATTCTGATGTTCTGAATCTGTTTTTTCTCAGCTAACAGTGAATTTATATCCAAGAACGTTTTCAGGAGCGTCGACAAATCTGTAGTCAGATATTTAGAGATAAAGACAGAAAAGTCAAGTCAAAGCTTGGAATCATCAAGAAATTCCAAAAAAATTTTCCATTTTCTGGTTCTCATAAGTCCTTTTTTGTCCAGTTTATAATCTTCCATTCAAAGCTGTGTCTTCAACAGAAGTCTTTCTTGGAACCATTAAAGTGAAGCTCAGTGGATAAAGACGTTTTCACTGAGCTGTCAGGTTCATCCTGTGATGGTGGGAGCTTAGAGACATGTTTGGGACACCACCAGTAGGTTCTAGAATAGAATATTCTAATATAAATATATATAATAATATACAGATTTGTGACGTAGTGTGTCCACTCAAGACAGCAGCTAACAGCTAACAGCCGTGCAGCTGGTGTGAAGGAATGACATGGCCTCAGACCAGAGAATTGATCTGTCATCTAATTACCATGCTGTCTTTCCAAAGCTCCCTAATTATAGAGATTTAAGCAGCTGCAGGTGTTCATTCTGCTTGAGGAGGTCAGTCAGAGCAGCTCTATCTGTTCTACTTCTGGTGTCCATCAAACAGACGTGTAGGATGAATTAAAGCAGATATTTCCACATTTTTAAACATCATCGCCACTGAAAATCAAGTTTTTCTTACCTTGCCTACCTATCCATATGGTGTATTTTATGTTAGAAAACATAAGAATCATGATTGGACTTTTTTAACCTGGTTGATGCAGTATAGTGATGACAGGCTCAAAAATACGGCTTCATCCATATATAATCTGAGGAATCAGTCCTACCAACCTGCAGGACGGAACTTTCTAACATGTATGTATGTATTTACATCAGTTTTACAGTCACAGGTGAGCTGGTGTGCTCGAGCTGGTATAGAAGGAAGCAGGAGGTTCATAGAACTGTGAAGGAGAGGAGAGTGTTGAGTTACATCTAAGACATTCTGGGGAGGAATCTGTTTTTTTTGGGTTTAAATGATGAACTAATGCATAAAGTTCATGCACATTTTTTCACTTCATTGAAGCAAAACTACCTGGAAATCAGTGTCAGAAGTTAGAATTCCTTTTTCCTTTTCTGCCTGATCTGCCAGTCATAAAAATACATTTTAATAATTTCACAATTTAAGAATTGCAAAAAAAAAATGCATTTCTTTGAGTGTCTTTAATTAAAATGAGAAATATACGCTGATAAGTGAGCACATGCCTTTTTCTTCTTGGGATCTGAAACATTAGAAAATTAAATTTCATTAATAACTCTTTTTAAAAAGCATACTTTTATGTGGAAGATAAGTCCGCATTCCTGTACTTCTGGTGGTTATTTTGTGGCAGATCCATAACAGAAGTTCTAACGGCATGGTTCTTCTCTGCTTTTTCAACAAATTGACTCATAATCCAGTTTTCTCCTCTCAGCCACGATGCAGGTTTTCACTCATATGCAGTTTAAGACACTGGATTATGCTTAGAGCATTCTAAGGAGGAGTTTCAGAGGCAGCGGTTGTCCATGTGTGGGAACAGCTGATCACGAAGGCCACTTCTCAGGTATGTTCCCCAGAGGAGTGAAAAACATCAGTGGACAGGATGATTCCCACCAATCAGAGACGAGATCTGCAAAAGAAGACTTCACAGAGTCCCAATGTTGGGAAAAGTCTGAGGAAAACGCTGCAGAAGTGCCTCCAGGGACCAGAAGATGATCTTCTTCATGACGTGTCTCCAGACATCAAACCTGACCTCGACCCTTCAGGGGAAAACCGAAGCTCTGAGTGCCTTGATGGTAGTAGAGCTGTGGAGGACGCTGTGTCTCGGATCATTGAAAAGATCAGAAACAATGAAGAGGAGAAGAAAATAGAAGATGAGGAAACCGAGTGTGGCTCTAGTAACCTGGTAGAACACATCCTGAAAGAGCTGAAAGGCATCAACAAGATCCAGGAGGAGATTTCTGACCTGAGGGAGTATCTAACGTCTGTCCGAGGCTCGGTGGATGAGGTGTCTTGTTGTGTGGATGCAGTTCTTAGTGAAATAGGAGAGCTGTACTCTGGAGCTGCAGCTCCTCATCCTAGTCCTGCTCCTCGATCACCACACATCAGGAGAGGAAGCCTGGATAGACAGAACGCCGTCACATCCCTCCATGAGACGGACCTCAGTCCACTGTTCAACCGCAAAGAGTGTGAAAAAGATCTAAGATGGGTGTTATCTCACAGATCAGCCAAACAATGGCCAGTTAATCAAGAAACTCTAAGACCAGTCCATCAAATCGACCGAGAGAACTCAGAGCAGAGTTCAAACATGCAAAGCCATCCAAAACCCGTTCTCTCCTACCTGGAGCTTCATGGTGGCCACAACTACCAGAGCAGCAGCTCGCTGTCCTCCTGTCTGAGCTCCAACTGTCCAGAAGCTGGCTTTCTGTTTGCCGACACCAACTATGAACGGTGGCTTTCAGCTGATATGCTGCACAGTGGAAGTGGAGAAGGAGTCTGGAGTGAGGAGGACATCTCCTCCTGTGCAAACAGTGGAGAAGAGCTGGAGAACTACCAAGGTGTTTGGAACAGGTGTACCACCGAGGAGACACAGAGCAGCACCCCGGGCCATTCTTCTCACAACAGTTCTGAGCACCTCTCACTGCTCTTTGGACGACATTACAATTCTCCTTCCAGTTCTTCCAGTGTGGTGGACTGGAGGCCTCTCAGGCTCCAGACAGAGGAGGAGAACCTGGAGTGCGACTGTGCTGCAAACTGCCCTTTTTCCCATAGTTCTGGTTACCACACCATGGATGCCTGTCCACAGGAGCTAGGCAGTGGTCCTTCCAGGAGCCTGAGCTGCTCCACGGTGCTGCTAACCGACGGTGATGATGGTCTCCTGGAGCCACATTCACTGTGTGATGATTGTCCATCTTCTGGGGACACTCTGGACCTGGGGTCTGCTGAGAGTTTGGACAGAGAGTGGACAGATCACAGTGTTACCAGGGAGGATGTAGGAGAATCTTTGTCCTCTGACGTAGACTGTGAGAGCACATCCAAGACCCCCAGTGTGGGTTTTGATGTGACTACTTTTAGTAAGGCTGTTCTCACTTTTAAGTCAGCTTTGAAAGGAGCTTTGAAGAAGTTGGAAGGATCCAACCCTGAAGGAGATGATAGTGGGACGGAGGCATCTCCATCCCCAGTCAGACAGTCCAGTGAACATAAGGAGGAACAAAGCAGTACAGATTATACAGAAGAAGTCAGTCTGACGGAAAATCACACTGAATTTGCGACTCCAAAGGAAGAACGTGAGACTTCGGTCTACGTGGATTGTGGTGAGACGAATGAGAATCTGTCAGGATCTCTTCAGGAATCTCCCCATGAAACCGGTCTGTCTCCTTCCACTGCAGATGACCACTGCTCTGCAGAGATATCACAGGGAAAAGAAGACTATCCAACAGATGGAGAGCTGTCCATCCTTCACTTAACATCAGATCACCATCCAGCACAGCAAGACGAAGCTCCAGAAGGTCCCATGTTCTCCACAGATGAGGGGCGCTTAAGTCCAATTAGGGAAAACAATATTCCTGATGAAGTAAATCCAGCAAAGCCAACCGATGCTAGTCACAAAGAACGTATAGCTAACTTCCAGCGCATTCTGAAGGAGAAGAGGCTAACCCGTCACAGACTGTCCAGATCTACCCAGGGCTCTCAGAGGTCCCAGGGCTCCCAGGGGTCCCACGGCTCCCAGGGCTCCCAGTCTCAGGACGAGTTCATCCCAGGTATTTAAGGACCTTCTCTTGAATTGTAAACACTTTGCGAGCCCAGTAATGAAAGCAAAAACAACTCTTGAAGTCTGTAAAGATCTAATTTAATGCACTATATATTATATATCATTAATAGATCTAATTTAGTGTACTAGATATCATTAATAGATCTAATTTAGTGTCGTATATATCATATATCATTAATAGATCTAATTTAGTGTACTATATATTATATATCATTAATAGATCTAATTTAGTGTACTACATATCATATATCACTAATAGATCTACTTTAGTGTACTATATATCATAAATCATTAATAGATCTAATTTAGTGTCGTATATATTATATATCATTAGTAGATGTAATTTAGTGTACTATATATCATATATCATTAATAGATGTAATTTAGTGTACTATATATTATATATCATTAATAGATCTAATTTAGTGTACTATATATCATATATGATTAGTAGATCTAATTTAGTGTACTACATATATATCATTAATAGATCTAATTTAGTGTATATATCATTAGTAGATCTAATTTAGTGTAATATATATTATATATCATTAGTAGATCTAATTTAGTGTACTACATATCATATATCATTAACAGATGTAATTTAGTGTATATATCATTGGTAGATGTAATTTAGTGTAGTATATATCATATATCATTAGTAGATCGAATTTAATGTAGTATATATCATATATCAATAGTAGATCTAATTTAGTGTAGTATATATCATATATCGTTAATAGATCTAATTTAGTGTCGTATATATCATATATCAATAGTAGATCTAATTTAGTGTACTACACATCACATATCATTAGTAGATCTAATTTAGGGTAGTATATATATCACATATCATTAGTCGATCTAATTTAGTGTACTACATATCATATATCACTAATAGATCTAATTTAGTGTACTACATATCATATATCACTAATAGATCTAATTTAGTGTACTATATATCATAAATCATTAATAGATCTAATTTATTGTCGTATATATCATATATCATTAGTAGATCTAAGTTAGTGTACTATATATTATATATCATTAATAGATCTAATTTAGTGTACTATATATCATTAGTAGATCTAATTTAGTGTAGTATATATCATATATCATTAATAGATCTAATTTATTGTATATATCATTAGCAGATCTAATTTAGTGTAGTATATATCATTAGTAGATCTAATTTAGTGTAGTATATATCATACATCAATAGTAGATCTAATTTAGTTTAGTATATATCATATATCATTAATAGATCTAATTTAGTGTACTATATATCATTAGTAGATCTAATTTAGTGTACTACATATTATATATCATTAATAGATCTAATTTAGTGTAGTATATATCATATATCAATAGTAGATTTAATTTAGTGTAGTATATATAATATATCATTAATAGATCTAATTTATTGTAGTATATATCATATATCATTAGTAGATCTAATTTAGTGTAGTATATATCATATATCAATAGTAGATCTAATTTAGTGTAGTATATATCGTTAGTGATCTAATTTAGTGTACTACATATCATATATCATTAATAGATCTAAATGAGTGTATATATCATTAGTAGATCTAATTTAGTGTACTATATATCATATATCATTAATAGATCTAATTTTGTGTAGTATATATCATATATCATTAGTAGATCTAATTGAGTGTTGTATATATCATATATCATTAGTAGATCTAGTTTAGTGTAGTATATATCATATATCAATAGTAGATCTAATTTAGTGTACTATATATCATATATCATTAGTAGATCTCATTTAGTGTAGTATATATCATATATCATTAATATATCTAATTTAGTGTAATATATATCATTAGTAGATCTATTTTAGTGTACTACATATCATATATCATTAATCGATCTAATTTAGTGTATATATCATTATTAGATCTAATTTAGTGTAGTATATATCATATATCAATAGTAGATCTAATTTAGTGTAGTATATATCATATATCATTAATAGATCTAATTTAGTGTCGTATATATCATATATCAATATTAGATCTAATTTAGTGTACTATATATTATATATCATTAATATATGTAATTTAGTGTACTATATATCACTAATAGATCTAATTTAGTGTATTACATATCATATATCATTAGTATATCTAATTTAGTGTACTACATATCATATATCATTAGTTGATCTAATTTAGTGTACTACATATCATATATCATTAGTAGATCTAATTTAGTGTAGTACATATCATATATCATTAGTGGATCTAATTTAGTGTACTACATATCATATATCATTAGTTGATCTAATTTAGTGTACTACATATCATATATCATTAGTAGATCTAATTTAGTGTACTACATATCATATATCATTAGTTGATCTAATTTAGTGTACTACATATCATATATCATTAGTAGATCTAATGTAGTGTACTACATATCATATATCATTAAAAGATCTAATTTAGTGTACTACATATCATATATCATTAGTAGATCTAATTTAGTGTAGTATATATCATATATCATTAGTAGATCTAATTTAGTGTAGTATATATCATATATCAATAGTAGATCTAATTTAGTTTAGTATATATCATATATCATTAATAGATCTAATTTAGTGTACTATATATCATTAGTAGATCTAATTTAGTGTACTACATATCATATATCATTAATAGATCTAATTTAGTGCATATATCATTAGTAGATCTAATTTAGTGTACTACATATCATATAAATAATTAGTAGATCTAATTTAGTGTAGTATATATCATATATCAATAGTAGATTTAATTTAGTGTAGTATATATATAATATATCATTAATAGATCTAATTTAGTGTAGTATATATCATATATCATTAGTAAATCTAATTTAGTGTAGTATATATCATATATCAATAGTAGATCTAATTTAGTTCAGTATATATCGTTAGTGATCTAATTTAGTGTACTACACATCATATATCATTAATAGATCTAAATTAGTGTATATATCATTAGTAGATTTCATTTAGTGTAGTATATATCATATATCATTAATAGATCTAATTTAGTGTAATATATATCATTAGTAGATCTATTTTAGTGTACTACATATCATATATCATTAGTAGATCTAATTTAGTGTACTACATATCATATATCATTAGTTGATCTAATTTAGTGTACTACATATCATATATCATTAGTAGATCTAATTTAGTGTAGTACATATCATATATCATTAGTGGATCTAATTTAGTGTACTACATATCATATATCATTAGTTGATCTAATTTAGTGTACTACATATCATATATCATTAGTAGATCTAATTTAGTGTACTATATATCATTAGTTGATCTAATTTAGTGTACTACATATCATATATCATTAGTAGATCTAATTTAGTGTACTACATATCATATATCATTAAAATATCTAATTTAGTGTATATATCATTAGTAGATCTAATTTAGTGTACTACATATCATATATCATTAGTAGATCTAATTTAGTGTAGTATATATCATATATCATTAGTAGATCTAATTTAGTGTACTACATATCATATATCATTAGTGGATCTAATTTAGTGTACTACATATCATATATCATTAGTAGATCTAATTTAGTGTAGTATATATCATATATCATTAGTAGATCTAATTTAGTGTAGTAAATATCATATATCATTAGTGGAATTGTTTTTGTCTCTTCAAACCTGCTCTGTTTATTTTTGCTCAGTTCCAGTTTCTCTACATGATTTCTAATTCTTCTGTCATTTTTTTTCTCTGCAGAGTTTGGGAGAGAAGATAATCAGGTTACTAATATATAATATATGTATTCCTATATAATGTTAGCTCCATGTTTAAGCTGCCGTTGTTTTTCTGTTGGTTTGATTTTGTGTTTTGTGGGATGACTGTGATCATTTTTCCACTCATTAACAGGATTTATCGTCTTTGTCACCAGAATGGTTGTCTGCACTCCGAACACACTTAATGCATAAATTACAGTAATACAGATTACTGCAATATTTATTGAAACTCAGTTTTGTAATTCTGGGAAAGACGTTAGTCCCATCTCTTCAGTTCTTCTGTATATTTAATAGTTAATAATTCTTGTTTGTAGTGCAGCTGCTTTGTGTTTCCACCAGAAGTTTTTCAAACTATCAAAACTGGGTGAACCAGAGGGATCTCTCCTCTCAGATCAATGCTCAGACACTGATGAAAAGCTCTGAGGAAGAAGTGAGACGTTATGTTCATGTGGGGTCAGCTAGTCACAGCTTCAGTGGTTTTATAGAATTATTTCACAGGTTTGCTTAAATCTGCTTATTCCAAGTTATCTGCAGTGTCCTAATGAAACTTTCTTAAAAAACATATTCTGTGGGTTTGTATCTTCAGACTGTAATCTTAGTCCACCATTTCATTTCACATAATGTGCACAATTAAAGAGTGGTCCAGCTTTTATTGGAAGTGTCCTTTAAAGATTTAATCATTTGTTGTTTTATTATTATTATTATTATTATTATTATTATTATTATTATTATTATTATTATTATTATTATTATTATTATTATTTGACTTTGCATGTTCTGTGGCATCAGAGAGGTGAAACTCAACCAGCTGTGTTTCCGTTACTCCACTCTCCTCATAGCATTGTTAAACATGTGTAAGTCACCATCCTGACTTCTCATATCTGAACTTCTAAAGGTCCGAGATGAGGAACCTGGTGCTCGACAGGCCTGGGCTGAACCAGGGTAAGTCATAGTTAACTCTTAGATTTGGTTTGCTTTATGCCATTTTAGTGCTGTACTGGTGTTTTTTTCTATAAATGAAGCTCTGCAGTTGGAGAGAGACTACACTTGTGTGACCATTTTGTGTTTCAGTGGAAATTCACTGCTATATGATTGCTTATAAGGCCTTTAAATTGACCTTTACACTCTCGTTGATGCGTAGCGGCACATCTGGACTGTATGGGATTGACAGCATGCCCGACCTGCGTAAAAAGAAGCCCATCCCATTGGTCAGCGATGTGGTCAGTACTAAAAACATACATAAACTGTTTGTCACATCCTGTTTGTTCTGTTATTTCTCTGTGAGTACCTGTCTTTCTATTTGTTAAACCACCAGATAAGTTTCAGTTGCTATTTTATCTTGAAGCTGAATTTGGGATTAGGTTGTTATCAACACATGGAGACAGATATGAAAACAGATTGCTAATTTCTCTCTCCCTCCTCCCTTAAACCCAAAACTATTCTCCACAACTTTCTTGAATGCATTCACTCTCCTTGGTCAGGCTATGGTAAGTCATAGAACCCAGCTCTACTAAAGTACACAATATCAAGTAGGACAAATAGAACCGAATTTACCTCAAACATGGACATCTACGGCATGTTGGTCTCTGATTATACACAAATGAAAATATCTGCATGCTTCTTCTTGGGCATGGGTAGCTTTTCTTCCTACTTGATATTATCAGTATAATATACAATCAACAAATCCTTCCCCCACTTTTTAGTTGACATTTTTTCCTCATTTGTTGAGCTGTTAACAGATGAATGATCAAAATGATAAGCGCATGGGTAAAAAACGCTACTAACAGTCATGTTAGTCCTATAGTGTTGGTCTAACTTTGTCCTTTTAGTAACCGTCTCTTCCCCAGTTTCAAAAACTAATAATACTCATCTGGGTTTTCTGATCCTTTGGTAAGAATTCACCCATAAAGAAGATAAACTTTGCTAACCTTACCAACCACCTTATATCCAACCCCGCCTCCTTTTAACCAAATTAACCTTCTGTTATACTAATATTTTGGCAGTTTGCTTGGTTGTGGGTTGGTCTTATGTGTTTAACAAATGCAAACCTGACTAAATCTTCATTTCTTACCTGTTGTTCAGTCCCTTGTCCAAGCCAGGAAGGCAGGAATCGCATCTGCAATGGCAGCACGATCCTCCATCAAGGACGAGGAGCTGGTGAGTAGAACTCTTGTAGTATTTGTAGCTTTTTGTTGGTCTTCCTATTCCTGAATGAAGAATTCCCCGCATGAATACCAAAATTTATTCCCTCTGCAGAAGAACCACGTGTACAAGAAGACCCTGCAGGCTCTCATCTACCCCATATCTTGCACTACACCCCATAACTTTGAGGTGTGGACGGCCACGACACCTACGTACTGCTATGAGTGTGAGGGACTGCTGTGGGGAATTGCTCGCCAAGGCATGCGTTGCTCTGAATGTGGGGTAAAGTGCCACGAAAAGTGCCAAGAGCTGCTGAATGCCGACTGTCTACAGCGTGAGTATCATCCAAAAAATGTTCAGGAAACGGTTCATGAATGGTTGTTGCTGTCAGAAATGTTATTGACAAGCTTTAACTTTTCATTTCAGCTACAACCAAAGAGACGACGTCATTCTGTGACTTCATTATAAACTGAATCTGTTCACATTTTTATTTAGGTGCTGCGGAGAAAAGCTCTAAGCATGGAGCTGAAGACAGAACTCAAAATATCATCATGGCTATGAAGGATAGGATGAAGATCAGGGAAAGAAACAAACCGGAAATCTTTGAGCTCATCAGGGAAGTGTTTGTCATCAGTAAAACTGTTCATGCCCAGCACCTCAAGATCACCAAACAGAGTGTGTTGGACGGGACCTCCGGGTGGTCGGCCAAGATCACCATCACAGGTTCAACCTCAGCATCTCTCCTCAACACCTCTCCTCAACATCAATCCTATCTCAGTGTCTGTCCTCAACATTAGTCTGTTAAACTCATGATTATTGATTGTTCCTGATGTCTTTGTTTCTCTGCCACCCGTTAGTTGTTTGTGCTCAAGGGCTTCAGGCCAAAGACAAGACAGGATCCAGTGATCCGTATGTCACTGTCCAGGTGGGAAGAACCAAGAAGAGAACCAAGACCATTTATGGAAACCTCAATCCAGTCTGGGAGGAGAAGTTCCACTTGTAAGTCTGGAAAACATCTGAGTTATAAAATGAACAACTTTTTTCGAACAGTGTTGATCTTCTCCATTCAGCACCAACTCTTCTGTTCTGCTCCATGAATATCATAACCTCCTGTTATCTTGTATGATTTACTTCACATTTCTTTTTTCCATCCCTTTGCTTCCGTTAGTGAGTGCCACAATACCTCAGATCGAATCAAAGTTCGCGTTTGGGACGAAGACGACGACATCAAGTCCAGGGTGAAGCAGCGTCTGAAGAGGGAGTCGGATGATTTCCTCGGCCAGAGCATCATTGAAGTTCGAACACTGAGTGGAGAAATGGATGTCTGGTACAATCTGGGTCAGTATGCTGTCTTCATGGTAGACTACAGGAAGTCTATATTCAGTGTATGAGGAGAACAATGGAACATGGTTTTATTTTTGTGCTTTTTGATGCTAGACACTTAACTAAATGAGGTTACACAACAAACTACCATCAGTTTATACCTGGAGATTTTGGTATAATTACTGTAGTTTTATTTCTGTCAGTCAACAGGAGATCTGTTCCATTATCTTCGTTCCAACAGATTCATTCACCTCCTCATCCCCAAAGTTCCTACCACTCTTGATCGATCCTCATTTCAGTTTTCTGCTGGTAACTACTGGAACTCTCTACAAAAGTCCCTAAAACTCTCCTCATAAATATCACTCTTGTCATTTAAAAACTCAGCTAGAGAAACGCTTCAGGACCACTGCACCTGTTTTTAGCCGTTTTTTGGCCTCTATTTTTAACAGTTCTTTTTAGCCTTTCTATTTTTAAAAGTCTTTGTGTATTTTGTTTTTGTAATACTGTCTGATTTGCTGTATATGTAACCTGTTGTTCATCTTGTTGTATGCTGCATCTTCACCAGGTTGTTATCGAAGATGAGAACAAGTTGTCAACTAACTTATCTGGTAAAATAAAGGTTAAATAGATAAATAAATAAATAAATGTTAAGATATTTAGTCGTGGAGCTACAGGTGATGTTCCCATAATTGTTTTACCTGAGGCTTGTGATCTAATGCTTCCTCTACAACAACCTGATACGTTTGTTTGTTCCATTAATTCTACTTCTGTATGTTCCTGGTGCTAAGAGTTCTCTTTTCCAGACGTCTACTCAGTGGTGTGTTTGAATCTCATCAGTCTAATGTTTTCTGCCTTTAGCAGCTCTTTATACACCATCATGGAGCTGCTCCAAGGCCTGAACTAGTTAACATGATAATACAGGTCCCACCAACAAGCTGATAGTTGGACTCATTTTAGGAAATAAAGTGTTTCATGCTAATCCTCATTCCTGTTCCCCAGCATGTAAAGATCATTTTATAAGGATGACGCCTGAATACGAACATTTAGCCGGTCCTGGTGCTGTTTGATCTACAGCCTGAATACGTTTAGTATTAGCACCTCTCAGGATAAAATCACTTCCAGATCCTGCAGACAAAATACATTATCTTTTGGATCATATTTCTGAATTCCTATTGTTGTATCTCTTCATATTGGTTTCATCTCTGCCTTTAAAAGTTTTTATTTGCTATCAAAGTCGTATCTAAGAGTAAGGCGTTGACTTCTTTGCACATCTCTGGTCTGTACTTGATTAAAGTGCTAATATTGACTTCACCACAGCAGTAATAAATCCTCCATCGCAGCAGCATGTCAGTGAGTATGAATCTGCCAATAAATCTACTGTTGTTCCTCTTAAACTGGGAGATCAGAGTGCTCCAATTAATATTCCTTCATCTGAAAATGTTCATTTGGTTTGGAGTCATTAGTGATTAGAATCTGAGAGTAAATTAATAAGTAGTGTAGTATTCCATTTAAAACACGTTTTGTCCTCTGTATCTGTCTTCTTCCAAGCCTGCCTTCCTCCTTTACTCTTCCTTTTTTCTCCTCCTGATATGTGATTATCAAGTCGCAGCACTCCAGTCGGAAATCGACCGCTGTACCGACATGTACAAATTACCCCTAATGATGCCCCTGTCAGGGCAAATAGCAGGGCTGAGGCACCAAGCCCTCCACCTCCAGAGAAGCTCCAGCTCAAGTGTCTCTGGTGATCAGATGTAGATCCATACAGTATCAGCTGGAGGACTTCTATTAGCGCTGCTCTGCCATCAGAGAGTAGAAACGAACCCCTGAATAGAGCTGCCATGCTAATAGTGTGTAATTAACAGACCTGGGCTTCATGAGGACCAGAGTTATGAATCAGGGAGCTGCAGATGCATGTTGGTGTGACTGTTTGTGTTTTATTACAGAGAAGAGGACGGATAAATCGGCTGTATCGGGGGCCATTCGTCTTCACATCAACGTGGAGATTAAAGGAGAGGAGAAAGTGGCTCCATATCACATCCAGTACACCTGTTTACATGAGGTATCTGATTATTAATAACCTGCATATGTTCAGAGGTTTCAGCAGACAGAAGGTTCATGACACTGTTGGAATAAGTCCTATCAGCTGCTGTAATGTGAAGCACAGATTGTCTGCAGATGTCACTGATAGACAGGATTAGAACCTTCCTATTACATAATTCCACCTTTTCCCTGAAGGACTTATCCAAATCAAATTCTGAATCAGGCTTAAAGCAGACGATCCCATAATCAGAAAAGCCCAAACCCCTCCATACCGTCACACATGATGATGAAATTCTACTGAGCATCAATCTGATTCAGAAACTACTTTCATCTCTCCATCCACTGGACTAAACACTTCAGCTGCAGTAATTCATTATTTGTGTCCGCTGCAGAACCTGTTCCACCACACTACAGACGTTCTCGGTCAGGGGGCGGTGAAGATCCCAGAGGCTCGCGGAGACGATTCATGGAAAGTCTACTTTGATGATGTTCCACAGGAAATAGTGGACGAGTTCGCCATGCGCTATGGGATCGAGTCCATCTACCAGGCCATGACGTGAGTCTGAGCTCCATCCCTCTATCCATACCTGTCAGAATGTTTGGTAGATCTTCATCCTCTAGCTGTCAGAATGTTTGGTAGATCTTCATCCTCTACCTGTCAGAATGTTTGGTAGATCTTCATCCTCTATCTCTCTACCTTCATCCCCTCCCTGTTCCTCCTCATGTCTCTCTGCCTCTTAGGGCTGTTGTCATTCCCTGTTGGCCTTCAGATAAATTAAAATCAGATATAAATGGTCTCCATGAAATGTCATGATCCATACAGATGTCTGTTCGCTGGGCCATCATTCACTCCAATGGGCTGTCCTTCATCCTGAACAGGACAGGTAGCTGATAGCAGGAGGGATGACATTTCTAACGGGGATCATTAGGTGAAAACAAGATCCTTGAGAAGACACCGGCTGTCCAAACAGAAGCTCGGAATCACACTGACTTAGTTTTTCCAACCCTTTTATAGCCGATAATGAAAAGCTGTAGTGGCAGTCAGCAGGTCCAGACTGAGGAAGAGGAGGAACCCGCTTCTGAACCAAACTTTGTTTCTGATCTCCTTCCAGACACTTTGCCTGTCTGTCCTCCAAGTACATGTGTCCTGGAGTTCCTGCTGTGATGAGCAGCCTGCTGGCCAACATCAATGCCTTCTACGCCCGAACAACCGCCTCCAACAACGTGTCTGCCTCCGACCGCTTCGCCGCTTCAAACTTTGGGGTGTGTGTTAAAAAAACTAGACCATTAAAATGTTGTATTTTTAGTCTGGCCTGTTCTTTACATCTGATCTCTACTCACATGGAGATGCTTCTCTTTTCCTATCTTTGTTTTCTTTCTTAATTCAGACGTGAACAAATGAATAGTCCCACTTCATTTCTTCTGTCTTTTCTTTACAGAAAGAACGCTTTGTCAAGCTGTTAGACCAGTTACACAACTCCCTACGCATTGACCTTTCAACTTATAGGGTAAGATTATCACGAATATCACAGCCTTTACTGACTGGCACTGTTCTCACAAAAGGTTTGATATCATAGGGTTATTATAGGATATATATTATTATTATGCCTGTAATGTCTTGTTTATAAATGTCTACATTATTTATTTTTTATGTTGCTAATATTGTCTGATTAGTGAATGGTTGTCTGAGCTGTAGAACTTGTTTTAAAATGTGTAGAAAGCCTAAAATCTCAGTGCTGTCTGAACCTTTATATTCTATACATGGGTTACAATCATTAACTGTATTTAATTCATTTATAAACTCTGTAGAACCACTTCCCCGCCAGCAACAAGGATCGTCTGCAAGATCTGAAATCCACTGTGGACCTTCTAACCAGCATCACCTTCTTCAGGATGAAGGTATCTAACAGAATTAACTGTATCTGTCTTTACGCTGTAGTTCCTGGTATCATTTATTTAGCTTTATTTAAACAGGAAGTCCCATTGAGATCAGAGAGACCTGGCCCAGGTAGCAGCCATCCAAGATTTAAGAGTTCTACAGGACAAATACATGATACATAATAAACAATAAACCAGATTAGCAGCTATTCAAGGACTGTGACCTCTAAGTAAAACATTCACTGTATTCTTTATGACCCTCTTCAATCATTGGTGGATATGATGGTTATCAGCTGATTTTTCATGATCTCCGTCTGGTTTGAAGGTCCAGGAGATCCCGTCTCCACCCAGAGCCAGCCAGGTTGTGAAGGACTGTGTCAAAGCCTGCCTGAACTCTACATATGACTACATCTTCAACAACTGCTATGAGCTGTACAGCAGACAGTACCACCCTCTGGAGATGGTGAGTCCCAAACATCTAGAGTCTGTAGGGTACATTAATGTAGCACTGGACAGGTCAAAGTACTGGATAAATAATAGGTAGCAGTGCTTTTCTTTACTTAAATAATCCTCTGAGCCAATGGAGGCGTTGGAGTTAACAATGATGTCATTTTTCTCATCCAGAACAAGGACGAACTCCCGTTGGAGGAACAGGGTCCAAGCATCAAGAACTTGGACTTCTGGCCCAAACTCATCATGCTCATCGTCTCCATCATTGAAGAAGACGGGAACTCCTACGGACCTGTGCTCAACCAGTCAGTAATTCAATTACAGGACCTTAATCATCTCAAACTAGCAGGAAATAAACCCAGATGTTCAGAAGACTTTATGTCGGTGCTAAAATCACTTTTATCGAAAGTGATCTTCTCTCTCTCAGATTCCCTCAAGAACTGAATGTTGGGAAAGTGTCAGCAGAGGTCATGTGGACACTATTTGCTCAGGACATGAAGTACGCTATGGACGGTAGGAGACATATCTACTGTCCATGAGTCATATTTAACCACATTCTGCTATGGTCGATAGTTAAGGTACATTAGAAGGAGGAAAACTGGAGGATTAGAGGGTAGGAACACACAGATGAGAAGCTCAGATGAATGACCAGAAGAAGAGAGAAACTGTGGGAGAGAACTGATAGAATGGAACTAAATAAGTTCGAGAAATAATAATTATGGAGGGTTTGAAAGCTGCTTATGTGTCCCAGGATCCTCTACTATAGACTACTACTGTCCCCAGAGGATGTTATCTCTTATTCAAGCCCTCGTCCTCGAGATGAATCCTCTGCTGAGACCATCGATATCTGCTTCACAGAACAATACAGGAGGGGTGTCTCTTCATTTTTAATCAGAATTAATGTAATAAGACATTAAAACTGTGTTCAGAGATGTACTAGGATTTGGTTCCAGAGGTGCAAGCAGAGAGTACTTGAGATTTAAGAGAGGTGGTTGTTAAAAGGTGTAAGTATCAGAATATCAGCTAAATGAGCTCCTTTAAGTATAACTGCAGGTACAGTGTGTAAATTAAGTGTTTAATACAGGATCAGGGCTGTTGCAGTCATTGCAGCAGAATGAGTCAAGATGAATAAACACTGGAAATACATCCAGCCTGACTTTTAGAACGAGTAGCATCACTTTCAAGCAAACACAAAATGGGATTAGTGTGTGTTCTTCTGTCTTTGTTGAGTTTTAGACTGTCAGAGGACATGCCCAAAGAAAACACTGGGATTAGTCCTATTTTTGTTTTATTATTATTTATTTGCGAGAATATTTTAAAATGACTTCTGGTTAGAATTTGAACTGGGGATAACTAGAGACTGTACATTTAGAGAGGACTTCATTTTAGGGTTAAAGAGTGGATTTATATTGTTATACACCATCTTAAAATACTACTTAATGCCCACATGTACCAAACAATATCACTTTTGGTTGCTTTAATGCTTCCATCTGTCCAAACTGGTCCTTCTGTTTCTTCTTGGTTTTTCCCAGACAGGTTTCCTCACTCAGCACCTAAGAGAAATAGGAAATTTAATACAAACACTAACTGGCAGAGAAACTCACTTTATTGTCTGAGACTAACGTTGTTAATTGCTTTAAGAAGTGATCTGTCTGTACTAAGGATGAACAAGAAAAGCTGTTTAAGTGACCGTTAATTTTTCTACGATACATACAGGAATGTTCTAGAAATTAAGAGATTCATCTGTTGGATCTGTTCTGTAAAGTTGGGACACTTCAGAGAGACATTTTTAGAAAAAATGTCTAAAATCTAAGCAGCTAAGGTAGATATGTCCTGTTATTTCTTATAAATCGTATGAATCATGCCCCTAAAAGCATTTTATGCTACACTTCCTGTACTGGAATTTGATGGTACGTTGATTTCACAGGGTTTCTGTTATAAATATGAAGTCTCCTGCAGAAATCCTCTAGAAGTTATAGAGGATTTATATCTAAAGTCACAGAGACTATAGATATAAATCCTCTATAACTTCTAGAGGATTGATATCTATAGTTAGAGAGAGTTAGAGAATCTGTACCTGTAGATATAAATCTATAGGATATAGATGTAAATCTAGAGGATTTATAGAGTTATAGAGGATTTGTATCTATAGTTACAGAAAATTTCTATGTGTTGTTTCCCCAACGTGATGCCGAAGTTATCAATCCAGTGACAATTCAAAAACTCACAGCTTTATTTGTGTTTCTGCAGAGCACGAGAAGCACCAGTTGTGTAAAAGCACAGACTACATGAATCTGCACTTCAAGGTCAAGTGGCTCTACAATGAATATGTGAAGGAGCTGCCAGCATTTGAGTCTGCAGTTCCCGACTACCCAGCGTAAGTTCATGAGACTTATTCACTCAAAGGAAAGAAAAACATTTCTGATTTAAAAAACTTTGATCTTCCAACTAATTAGCACCAACCCAGGTATCTGATTGGATCATTAAAACTCTAATAAAAGGTCAGAGTCATATGAAAATACATGCTAATCTTTATTTTCTTTGTTTAGATGGTTTGTACAGTTCGTGCTTCAGTGGTTGGATGAAAATGAAGATGTGTCGATGGAGTTCATGCATGGAGCTCTGGAGAGAGACAAGAAAGACGGAGTAAGAAATTTAAAACCTGACATGGCCAATGGGGTTGTCATAAAAAGGGCATTAAATGAAATTAGCACACACACATCAGCATAAGGACGGATGTTTTTAATAGAATGTTACACGCCTGCTGTGGTAGTTTTGAGTATGATTATTGTTGATAACTGCTGTTTTATTTAGATTATTATTAATAAGTGCAGTTTTATTTAGATTATTGTTAATGAGTGCTGTTTTATGTAGATTATTGTTAATAACTGCTGTTTTATTTAAATTATGGTTAATATCTACTGTTTTATTTAGATTATTGTTAACATCTGCTGTTTTTGTGCCGTCTCAGTTCCAGCAGACCTCTGAACATGCTCTGTTCTCCTGCTCTGTGGTGGACATCTTCACTCAGCTCAACCAGAGCTTTGAGATCATCAAGAAACTGGAATGTCCTGATCCTGACGTCACGGCTCAGTACACCCGCCGCTTCTCCAAGGTAACACCTTGAACTAGTTAAACTGATTCTAACTGCATCACATTATTAAATGATGTTATTGTTAATGTGTGTTTAGATCTAAATTTGTAGAATGAATAATGACTGTCGATCTTTTCTTAAAAGCAGCAGAACATTAAAAAAACACTGAGATGTCTGGAGGAAATCTTGCAGCTCTTGTAAAGGGAACCTAATTGTTCCTCATTAAAAAGAACTGGACGTAGTATTTCCCTGCTGGGGAAAGGACCGTCAGCCTGTTTTTGGTTTTATTTTCCTCCATGTTAGAGAATCCATTAAGGGACACGTTGGAATATTTATTAGATGGTTGGAATGATTCTTTGGACACATTTCCCCAAAGTGTAATACAATCCCCTCAAAAAACTCTGAACAGCTTCTTTAGAAAGAACTGAAGGAATATTAACATACTTTCTTTGTTTTGTTCCTCTTCGTTTTTCAGACAATAACCAAAGTTCTCCTGCAGTACAGCGCTATCCTCACCAAGAGTTTTCCTTCTTATATCGACAAGGAGAAGATTGTGAGTTGTTCCCGTTGGTATTTTTGTTCTTCCTACCCTGTCTATCGTACTGTTTACTAACAGGTCATTTCTCTTTTCCTGTCGTCTTGCAGCCCTGTGTTCTCATGAATAACGTACAGCAGTTAAGAATCCAGCTGGAGAAGATGTTTGAATGGATGGGAGCTAAACAGGTGAGTGTACAGGTGTAGATGTGAGGACATGTCAGCTGATCTGTTGCATCGTACTGGAGTAATCAGCTGACAGTTTATTAACTCACAGCATAAACAGACTCAAGAGCTAAGCGTCTCTGATTCAGCCATAAACAGCAGAGACCAGTGAGGGGTTTATTGGTGCTGCAGCTGAGTTTGTGTCTCTGATGTGTCAGATTGCAACTGAGGAGGCTCGGGTACGTACCATAGAGGTAGTCTGGATCGTCTGGAGTAGGTGTCTAGTAGTACTGATTAGGATTTAATGTTCTCTTGCATTTGAATCCAGATGCCAAGTCTGTGATGTGATGCTACCAAATGTAGCTTCAGTCAGCAGTGATTCAGCCTTAAAGACTAGAGACTTCATCCAATAATAATCAGTAGCTCCTGTCAGTGGTGACCTTCTGCATGTATCAGAGCTGCTGGAGCTGTAGTGAAGTGGTTTCTAGTGATTTCTGACTGACTGTAGCTGTAGTGAAGTGGTTTCTAGTGATTTCTGACTGACTGTAGGACTGTAGCTCTGTAGTTTAAGTTTCAACCGTTGTGTTCACTTTACAATCAAAGCTAAATGAGCTGGTGGAAGAGGAGGAGGAGGAGGAGGAGGCAGGAGAGGAGGTAGGTTTCCATGATTGTCTGTTCATGGCAGATATCTGTACGTCTTCATAGTTTAATCAGTTTAAGGGTCTGCAGTGAGCGCTGTGTTGATTATTTCCATCTTCCTCTGGCTGGACAGCAGGTTGTAGCTGAGGATGAGGAGGAGAAGAAGGCTCTGGTGGGTAATCTGGATGGTAGACTAGAATGTTTGACTAGCCTCAGAGTCCTCCATAGTCAACCCTTCTGTAGAATCTGAACTAGTTCCTTCTAGAAGTCCTGGGCTAGCAGAACACCTGTGTGTCCATGTTATTGTTGTTGTGTAGCGCCACCTATCATCTATTCAGAGTACAGCAGCTGCATCATTCTGGTGTCATTTTTTCCACAAAAAGAATCAAAGAGGAAAAGTGTGTTTCACAACAACGTTCATCGTTTGAAAATTTTCAACCATCTTTGACAGATGAAGAAACAGTAATTCCATTTTAGTCACCTCACTGGACCAGACTATAAAATAAATATAATATAATATAATATAATATAATATAATATAATATAATATAATATAATATAATATAATATAATATAATATAATATAATATAATATAATATAATATATAACATAACACCACAATATAATATATATATGGTATAACTAAACACCAGAATATAGAGCCATCGTATCTCACAACTTATTATTAGGAGCTGCAGGAGAACATTATGAACAACTGCATTTTCTACTGATGGTTGTTTATGTGTGTCATGATAACTTTCCTGGGTTTTATTATCACTTGTTCCTGATTGATTTTAGCTTCGTATCTGGGATTTGCAGGACTCTTTATTGTCCGTCATATGATTAGGAATCATCTGGAGGTGAAAGACTGAAACATCTGAGCTCCTCTGAGATCAGTTTGTGTGCAGTCAGTAGTGATCTAATGGAGATCAGATGACAGTGTGGTCTACAGGTGGAATGTTAGAACTTAGTCTGTCTCTCCTTTGATTCTCTTAGGCTATAAAATGCTCATGAAGTACAGACTGGAAAGATGCTAATTAGATATTAGACAAAAAACTTAAACCTGGAATCTTATTCTATTGTTTAATCTACTTTATTGCACAGATTTTAAAGATTAAATGACTGAAGCCTACAATATTAATATATTAAAAACAGCAAAAATCTGTCTTATTTCCCTTCAGTTGTGAGAGAAAATATTCTTTAAGTTGCAGCTAAAACATGAAAATAAGTTTAATTATATTGAATGCATGAATTACTCACTAGTTCACAAACATTAACAGCAGCTCGGAGAAATGTCAAGATGTAATTTGAGTTTTAGGTGTTGCTAAAGTTGGCTACCAACAGCTAACTTCCACTTGATGTCGATCTTTTTTAAAAAAACTAAACCGGTCTTTTAGTCACGTTTAACCAAAACATGAACAGTAGTTCCTGGGTTGTCATGGTTCAGAAGAATCTGTTTTTTGGGAGAATAAAGCCACAGTCATGTTTCTCCTCTCTTTTCTAGCTGAAGAACAATAAACTAGCGTGGAAGGCAAGTTTTCAGTATATGCAGACATGTTCTATCCATGACTACATATACTCACATACATGTTCTATCCATGACTACATATACTCACATAACTACATATACTCACATACATGTTCTATCCATGATTACATATACTCACATACATGTTCTATCCATGACTACATATACTCACATACATGTTCTATCCATGACTACATATACTCACATACATATTCTATCCATGACTACATATACTCACATACATGTTCTATCCATGACTACATATACTCACATACATGTTCTATCCATGACTACATATACTCACATACATATTCTATCCATGACTACATATACTCACATACATATTCTATCCATGACTACATATACTCACATACATGTTCTATCCATGACTACATATACTCACATACATGTTCTATCCATGACTACATATAGTCACATACATATTCTATCCATGACTACATATACTCACATACATGTTCTATCCATGACTACATATACTCACATAACTACATATACTCACATACATGTTCTATCCATGATTACATATACTCACATACATGTTCTATCCATGACGACATATACTCACATACATGTTCTATCCATGACTACATATACTCACATACATATTCTATCCATGACTATAGATACTCACATACATGTTCTATCCATGACTACATATACTCACATACATGTTCTATCCATGACTACATATAGTCACATACATATTCTATCCATGACTACATATACTCACATACATGTTCTATCCATGACTACATATACTCACATAACTACATATACTCACATACATGTTCTATCCATGACTACATATACTCACATACATGTTCTATCCATGATTACATATACTCACATACATGTTCTATCCATGATTACATATACTCACATACATGTTCTATCCATGACTACATATACTCACATACATGTTCTATCCATGACTACATATACTCACATACATATTCTATCCATGACTACATATACTCACATACATGTTCTATCCATGACTACATATACTCACATACATGTTCTATCCATGACTACATATAGTCACATACATATTCTATCCATGACTACATATACTCACATACATGTTCTATCCATGACTACATATACTCACATAACCACATATACTCACATACATGTTCTATCCATGATTACATATACTCACATACATGTTCTATCCATGACTACATATACTCACATACATGTTCTATCCATGACTACATATACTCACATACATATTCTATCCATGACTATATATACTCACATACATGTTCTATCCATGACTACATATACTCACATACATGTTCTATCCATGACTACATATACTCACATACATATTCTATCCATGACTACATATACTCACATACATGTTCTATCCATGACTACATATACTCACATAACTACATATACTCACATACATGTTCTATCCATGACTACATATACTCACATACATGTTCTATCCATGATTACATATACTCACATACATGTTCTATCCATGATTACATATACTCACATACATGTTCTATCCATGACTACATATACTCACATACATGTTCTATCCATGACTACATATACTCACATACATATTCTATCCATGACTACATATACTCACATACATGTTCTATGCATGACTACATATACTCACATACATGTTCTATCCATGACTACATATAGTCACATACATGTTTTATCCATGACTACATATACTCACATACATGTTCTATCCATGACTACATATACTCACATACATGTTCTATCCATGATTACATACTCACATACATGTTCTATCCATGACTACATATACTCACATACATGTTCTATCCATGATTACATATACTCACATATAGACATGTTTTATACATGACTACATATACTCACATACATGTTCTATCCATGACTACATATACTCACATACATGTTCTATCCATGACTACATATACTCACATACATGCTCTATCCATGACTACATATACTCACATACATGTTCTATCCATGACTACATATACTCACATACATGTTCTATCCATGACTACATATACTCACATACATGTTCTATCCATGATTACATATACTCACATACATGTTCTATCCATGACTACATATACTCACATACATGTTCTATCCATGACTACATATACTCACATACATGTTCTATCCATGATTACATATACTCACATATAGACATGTTTTATACATGACTACATATACTCACATACATGTTCTATCCATGACTACATATACTCACATACATGTTCTATCCATGATTACATATACTCACATATAGACGTTTTATACATGACTACATATACTCACATACATGTTCTATCCATGACTACATATACTCACATACATGTTTTATCCATGACTACATATACTCACATACATGTTCTATCCATGACTACATATACTCACATACATGTTCTATCCATGATTACATACTCACATACATGTTCTATCCATGACTACATATACTCACATACATGTTCTATCAATGATTACATATACTCACATATAGACATGTTTTATACATGACTACATATACTCACATACATGTTCTATCCATGACTACATATACTCACATACATGTTCTATCCATGACTACATATACTCACATACATGCTCTATCCATGACTACATATACTCACATACATGTTCTATCCATGACTACATATACTCACATACATGTTCTATCCATGACTACATATACTCACATACATGTTCTATCCATGATTACATATACTCACATACATGTTCTATCCATGATTACATATACTCACATACATGTTCTATCCATGACTACATATACTCACATACATGTTCTATCCATGACTACATATACTCACATACATGTTCTATCCATGATTACATATACTCACATATAGACATGTTTTATACATGACTACATATACTCACATACATGTTCTATCCATGACTACATATACTCACATACATGTTCTATCCATGATTACATATACTCACATATAGACGTTTTATACATGACTACATATACTCACATACATGTTCTATCCATGACTACATATACTCACATATTTAAAACTAGTTTAAATAAACTCTGCATTACCTTTAAATGTTCTCCCAAAGAACATGTTCAGTTAAATGCGGTTTCTAAGGAAACTTTCTTGTCTTTCTACTGCAACTCCCAGTTTGATGAGAGCGAGGAAGAGGAGGAAGTAGGGGAGGAAGGGGAGAGGATAGAAACTGAGGTTTGTTTCAGTCTGAAGTGGTTTTGATTCATTTCCAGTCATTCTGGCGCCTCGTTTCCCCGTTCTATTTCCTCCCAGAGACACCGGTCATGACCCTGAACCAGAGGATCACAGCTCATTGTGTTTGCTTTGATCATCACCTGTCAGGATTTCCACCTCAGATTTTCTACTTCTTTCAGTTTTCCTGCCCTTCCCCAGAACTGCTCTGCCATTCCCTGAATATTTCGTGAATATTTCTGTATTTTCTGTTGTTTTAATTTCTGTTTTCTTTGTAATTTTCCTCTGTTTGCTATAGACTGACACAGAAAAGGTGGGTGCCGATTTAGAAAAACTTCCAACATTTATGATTTTCATTCTGTTTTAATTTTACAGACACACATGCTGTTCTGTAGATTTATGCTTCTTCAGAGCTTTTAACAACAAAACAGACCATTTTTGATATTTATTCATTTTTATTTGTGTTTTTAACCAATCTTTCCCCTCACCAATAGATGGATGCACCAGTAGAAAAGGTAGGAAGCAGTTTAATGCTGTTTAATGCCATCCCCTCCATCCATTAGTTCCCAGTTAACATGAATAAAATCTAGATTCTAAAAGGTAAATGCTATCCTGTCTTCTGCCTCTCTGTGCTTCATAGACTGAACATGGAGACATAAAGGTGAGTGCAGAAGCAGAAACATGCATATTAATCCTCCCCCTGCAGAAAAACACACAGAGCAGATTAAAACAGAACAATCCATTCCCAGCTGCTGTTTCCTCCTTCTGTGTCGTGTTTCTCCTCTAATGCTGCTCCAGAAGCTGACATGAATCTAAAGGCATCAGATCAGGGAGTTAATGATCCATCAGGCTGACTTATTCAGATGAAACCTCTGTATACCTGCTCAGGTATACTGGAGGTATTCATGGATCTTTGTTCTTGTCTTCTTGTACATCTCCTGTGATTCTGAACTTTTTTTTTTCCAATTTGCTCCCTTTAAAGTCGGAGGCTGCTGGGAAGAAGGTGGGTTTTCTCAGATGTGTGAAGGTTACATGATTTAATGGATGTTTCTGTGCTCCAGGAGAACAACAGAGCAGATGATTTTTCATCTCATCCCTTTGGTGTTCCTCAAAGCCTGGCAGAGCCGTGGGCTGATGTTCTTATTCCAGTAATGACTCCATGTAGCCGACTTACTGAAGTGCTTGTTTAAACTCTTACTGCCGTTTGTAGCTTCTGGCTTTCTGTGAAGTGCAGCTTTCAGAAGTTCAGAGGTAATTTGGTGCATTTTGGCCCAAAAGCTGCAAATCTGATAAGAAAGCTTTCTAAGAAGTGCTGTGAAAGGATTCCAGCTTCTCCTTTTAGAGCAGAATGCTGCAGAAAGACTCAGACTGGAGACTTTCTCTGCATTTATAAAGTTTGTAAAACCTTTGAGGAGTTTATAAAACTTATTTTTTATTTCAGATTCATTTTTGGATTCAGTGACCCTCAGTCAGATTGAACTGAACCTCTGGGTGTCTGTTTCTGTCCAGATGGACTCAGAGGCCAGTGGGCTGCTGAATGAGCTGCAGGTGAAGCTGAACAACGCTCTGGATGATCTCACCAGGACTTTTGGGAACAGGTACATAAACAGTATATTGAGTTAATTCTCTAACCTCCCATGCATTTTGCTAATGGATCCTTATCTTTGGTTCTAGTTTCCAGAGCCGTATCCACGACTGCATGCAACAGATGGCGTCTCTGCTGTACCAGGTCAAAGGACCGCTCAACGCCAACACCAAGGCTCAGGTGGACGGAGACTCCGACAACGTGCTGCGACCGCTCATGGACTTCCTGGATGGAAAGTGAGTGAATCTGTTCAGAGTAAGCCGCTGCATTCCTCTGGCTCTAACGTGTTTCATCTCTAGTAGTTAGAAAAATGTGTCTGAATCAGAAATAAATCTGCACTCAGACGCGCCTGGATGTCATGTTAGTGGTTTCAGTTCACATCAGATTCAATGGTTCCACTGAAGAATGGTTTCCCGGCAAACTTCAACGTTTCTCCCTCTTTGTTGAATGGATTTTATCTGTCTGAAACTTTATTATGTGCTGCTGAAAAGGTGTGAGTCCCACATTCAGGACCTGAACTAGAGCTAGGTGAAATCCTTTTCTAATTGTCTCGGTCTGTATGTTTCATTAACATGTATTAATAATAAATTATTACCGTGTGTCCTGCTGTATATGTGGCTGTATTAACATATGTTAACGTGTGGATGCATGAACATGTATTAACGTGTATTAATGTGTATGAATGCGTGTGTTTGCAGGCTGACTCTGTTTGCTACTGTATGTGAGAAGACCGTGTTGAAGCGTGTTCTCAAGGAGCTGTGGAGGATCGTAATGACCAACCTGGAGAAGACCATCGTGCTTCCACAGAGCAACGACACCTTCGTAAACACCTCAGCTTCTCTTAGTTTTAGAAACTGCTTTGACTTTTACACACAGAACAATCAGAAAGTGAGAGGATCTAACTGTGAGTTCTTTTTTCTTCTTCTTCCAGGGAGCCCAGTTATTCTCAGCTGCTAAAGAACTGGGTCAGCTCTCCAAACTGAAGGTATCAGAACACGTCCAGATATTTCACATCATATTAAAGCCTGTATCTGATCCTCAGTGGTACCGCCTTCTATTCAGAGTGAGTCTATCTGTTTTATTATTACTGTTTTCTCTTTTCTCTGCAGGACCACATGGCCGGGGAGGCCAGAAGTCTGTCTCCCAGGCAATGTGCCGTCATGGACGTGGCTCTGGACACCATCAAGGTCAGTTTCATCAGATTAGCTTCATCAGCTATTCTTCCATGAGTCAGCAGGTTAGGACCACATTTACATGGGTTGGAGAATTTATTTGTTTATGTATTTATTGGGACGGGACAGTGCATATTAATGAACATACAGTCTTATAACAGTTTACACCAGGTTGCAGTAAATACCATTTAGCACGAGGCAAATTTCCATCCGTTGTCCCACACATAGAAGAAAAAAAAATAATACAGCGTTACAGACGTATAAAAAACAATCTAGTAAAACAAAGACATGACAATAAATACTGACAGGGTTGAACCTGCCCTAAAGTGCTACTATTTTAGAAAAGTGCTTTCTAGGCAGAGCCTATCATAAAGAGGTGATAGTTAAAGAGCCTGAATTCCTCCATGTGAACACGTTAGATTTTCATCATTATTGTGATCAGGCATGTGTTCTACTGTCTCGTAAAACTGATAAAAGTAGAGCTTTCTCTGATAGCTGGGGGGAAAGTATTCCAGTTATTCTGTGCAAAGGAGGACTTTCTAAATTTTACTTCACAGTCACCCCTTGTGGCTGACCTCGTACTAGCAATACCATTTTTCTTTTTGTTAAAATCCTCCAGGGGTGGTGGGTTCATCCCATTCAGAGATTTATAGATTAAACAAGCACTTTTAAATGATTTGAAGCTCTCAAACTTAGAACGTCTGGAGGACGGAGTGAATGAAGGGAGCAAAATTATCAAGAAAGATTCTAATCAATCAGATTATTATTATTAGTAGTAGTAGTAATAGTATTTATAGGGCATGTTTCATACAGATGAAATGCAATACAAAGTGCTTTACAGACCAAAGGTGAAATAAAAGAGAAAATTCATAAACACTAATTAAAACTCATAAATCTGTTCTTTTGCTGGTAAATCCAGAGCCTCTGCTGTGTTTCAGTAGATTATTATTATATATTAGATATTTATTGAATTTCCCTTTGGGGATTAATAAAGTTATTGTATTTTATTGACTATGTCATCATTTTAAACAGTAATTCTGGTTTCATCAGGACTTCTTGTTTAATTAACTTCTCTATGAAGACAGTTTTCCCCCAATATAAAATGAAGCAGCTTGTAGCTCTGAAATATGTCATGCTATTCTGATGAGAACATTGTAAACTTCCTCCCTGATCCCTGTGGTTCCTTGCAGCAATACTTCCATGCAGGAGGAAACGGCTTGAAGAAGACCTTCCTGGATAAGAGTCCTGAGTTGTCTTCCCTCCGTCACGCCCTGTCGCTCTACACTCAGACCACCGACACTCTCATCAAGACCTTTGTGATGTCTCAACACGCTCAAGGTAGTCCATCTGGTCCTGAATCATCTCCAGCATGGACCAGCAGAGGGCGCTGTGTGAACAGAACTACCAGGAGGAGGTTCCTTCTCCTGGTTCCACTGAATGTTTCTGCTGTATTTAGTTAAAGTGATTTGAAGCCTCAGCATGTTGACCTGTTACTGCTTCTTCTCTTTATCTCCTGCTGCCTCTGTGCCAGTGCACAATGGGAGGGGTATTAGATTTACCCCCAGTGAGAAAACACAGCCCAGCAGGGGTAGGTTCCACTCAGATCCTTCCTCCCCTTGTACCGGTCCGTCCTGCAGCATCTCCCCTCTATCCCCCTCTGTTCCTTCTGACTGCATGATGAATCTCTGATCCTCTGAGGGACCAGATGAAGTTCTCTGCATGTTTCTGGCTTTAAATCAGGTCCAGGAGTGGAGAACCCCATCGGGGAGGTCTCGGTCCACATTGAGCTGCACACTCATCCCTCCAGCGGAGAACGGAGAGCTACTGTCAGAGGTCAGTGTGACCTTTAGAATGTGGTGTTTCATTTAAAACAGTGTTGGTTCCCCTGATTACATCTCCTGGTTCCATCTCCTGGTTCTATCTCCTGGTCTGTGTGGTTCTCCTGGTTCCATCTCCTGGTTCCATCTCCTGGTTTGTATGGTTCTCCTGGTTCCATCTCCTGGTCTGTATGGTTCTCCTGGTTCCATCTCCTCGTCTGTATGGTTCTCCTGGTTGCATTTCCTGGTTCTATCTCCTGGTCTGTATGGTTCTCCTGGTTCCATCTCCTGGTTCCATCTCCTGGTCTGTATGGTTCTCCTGGTTTCATCTCCTGGTCTGTATGGTTCACCTGATTCCATTTCCTGGTTCTATCTCCTGGTCTGTATGGTTCTCCTGGTTTTATCTCCTGGTTCCATCTCCTGGTCTGTATGGTTCTCCTGGTTTTATCTCCTGGTTCCATCTCCTGGTCTGTATGGTTCTCCTGGTTCCATTTCCTGGTTCTATCTCCTGGTCTGTATGGTTGTCCTGGTTCCATCTCCTGGTCTGTATGGTTCTCCTGGTTCCATTTCCTGGTTCCATCTCCTGGTCTGTATGGTTCTCCTGGTTCCATTTCCTGGTTCTATCTCCTGGTCTGTATGGTTCTCCTGGTTCCATTTCCTGGTTCTATCTCCTGGTCTGTATGGTTCTCCTGGTTTTATCTCCTGGTTCCATCTCCTGGTCTGTATGGTTCTCCTGGTTCCATTTCCTGGTTCTATCTCCTGGTCTGTATGGTTCTCCTGGTTTTATCTCCTGGTTCTATCTCCTGGTCTGTATGGTTCTCCTGGTTCCATTTCCTGGTTCTATCTCCTGGTCTGTGTCGTTCCAGTGGTCGTGGCCCGGGATCTGAAGTGGCAGACATCTGGCATGTTCCGGCCCTTCGTGGAGATCACCATGATCGGACCGCACCTCGCCGACAGGAAGCGGAAGTTCCAGACCAAATCCAAGAACAACAGCTGGTCGCCCAAATTCAATGAGTCCTTCCAGTTGTGAGTTCTGAAGAGGAAACAGCTGCAGGAAGCTTCTCTGGGTGTTTTTGTTGTTTTTTGTTGTTTTATTTTCCAGTAGTGACCTCGCTGGCTTTAGAAGACTGCATCCTTTCTGTTTCCAGTTTCTGTTCCATTCTAATTATTTTATCTAACAGTGCTGTCTGTTGGGTCTTTATTTATCACCGGATAGAATCATTTACTGCATTTATTGCTGCATTAGGGAATTATTTATCACTGGATAGAAACATTTACTGCATCTATCGCTGCATTATTTATCACTGGATAGAATCATTTACTGCATCTATCTCTGCATTATTTATCACTGGATAGAATCATTTACTGCATCTATCTCTGCATTATTTATCACTGGATAGAATCATTTACTGCATCTATCTCTGCATTATTTATCACTGGATAGAATCATTTACTGCATCTATCGCTGCATTATTTATCACTGGATAGAATCATTTACTGCATTTATTGCTGCATTATTTATCACTGGATAGAATCATTTACTGCATTTATTGCTGCATTAGGGAATTATTTATCACTGGATAGAAACATTTACTGCATCTATCGCTGCATTATTTATCACTGGATAGAATCATTTACTGCATCTATCTCTGCATTATTTATCACTGGATAGAATCATTTACTGCATCTATCTCTGCATTATTTGTCACTGGATAGAATCATTTACTGCATCTATCTCTGCATTATTTATCACTGGATAGAATCATTTACTGCATCTATCGCTGCATTATTTATCACCGGATAGAATCATTTACTGCATTTATTGCTGCATTAGGGAATTATTTATCACTGGATAGAAACATTTACTGCATCTATCGCTGCATTATTTATCACTGGATAGAATCATTTACTGCATCTATCTCTGCATTATTTATCACTGGATAGAATCATTTACTGCATCTATCTCTGCAATTTTTATCACTGGATAGAATCATTTACTGCATCTATCGCTGCATTATTTATCACTGGATAGAATCATTTACTGCATTTATTGCTGCATTAGGGAATTATTTATCACTGGATAGAAACATTTACTGCATCTATCGCTGCATTATTTATCACTGGATAGAATAATTTACTGCATCTATCTCTGCATTATTTATCACTGGATAGAATCATTTACTGCATCTATCGCTGCATTATTTACCACTGGATAGAATCATTTACTGCATCTATCGCTGCATTATCACTGGATAGAATCATTTACTGCATCTATCTCTGCATTATTTATCACTGGATAGAATCATTTACTGCATCTATCTCTGCATTATTTATCACTGGATAGAATCATTTACTGCATCTATCGCTGCATTATTTATCACTGGATAGAATCATTTACTGCATTTATTGCTGCATTATTTATCACTGGATAGAATCATTTACTGCATTTATTGCTGCATTAGGGAATTATTTATCACTGGATAGAAACATTTACTGCATCTATCGCTGCATTATTTATCACTGGATAGAATCATTTACTGCATCTATCTCTGCATTATTTATCACTGGATAGAATCATTTACTGCATCTATCTCTGCATTATTTATCACTGGATAGAATCATTTACTGCATCTATCTCTGCATTATTTATCACTGGATAGAATCATTTACTGCATTTATTGCTGCATTAGGGAATTATTTATCACTGGATGGAAAGATTTACTGCATCTATCGCTGCATTATTTATCACTGGATAGAATCATTTACTGCATCTATCTCTGCATTATTTATCACTGGATAGAATCATTTACTGCGTCTATCGCTGCATTATATATCACTGGATAGAATCATTTACTGCATCTATCTCTGCATTATTTATCACTGGATAGAATCATTTACTGCATCTATCTCTGCATTATTTATCACTGGATAGAATCATTTACTGCATCTATCTCTGCATTATTTATCACTGGATAGAATCATTTACTGCATCTATCGCTGCATTATTTATCACTGGATAGAATCATTTACTGCATTTATTGCTGCATTATTTATCACTGGATAGAATCATTTACTGCATTTATTGCTGCATTAGGGAATTATTTATCACTGGATAGAAACATTTACTGCATCTATCGCTGCATTATTTATCACTGGATAGAATCATTTACTGCATCTATCTCTGCATTATTTATCACTGGATAGAATCATTTACTGCATCTATCTCTGCATTATTTGTCACTGGATAGAATCATTTACTGCATCTATCTCTGCATTATTTATCACTGGATAGAATCATTTACTGCATCTATCGCTGCATTATTTATCACCGGATAGAATCATTTACTGCATTTATTGCTGCATTAGGGAATTATTTATCACTGGATAGAAACATTTACTGCATCTATCGCTGCATTATTTATCACTGGATAGAATCATTTACTGCATCTATCTCTGCATTATTTATCACTGGATAGAATCATTTACTGCATCTATCTCTGCAATTTTTATCACTGGATAGAATCATTTACTGCATCTATCTCTGCATTATTTATCACTGGATAGAATCATTTACTGCATCTATCTCTGCATTATTTATCACTGGATAGAATCATTTACTGCATCTATCTCTGCATTATTTATCACTGGATAGAATCATTTACTGCATCTATCGCTGCATTATTTATCACTGGATAGAATCATTTACTGCATTTATTGCTGCATTATTTATCACTGGATAGAATCATTTACTGCATTTATTGCTGCATTAGGGAATTATTTATCACTGGATAGAATCATTTACTGCATCTATCTCTGCATTATTTATCACTGGATAGAATCATTTACTGCATCTATCTCTGCATTATTTGTCACTGGATAGAATCATTTACTGCATCTATCTCTGCATTATTTATCACTGGATAGAATCATTTACTGCATCTATCTGCTGCATTATTTATCACTGGATAGAATCATTTACTGCAGTTTAGTTGCTGGCATTAGGGAATTATTTATCACTGGATAGAAACATTTACTGCATCTTATCGCTGCATTATTTATCACTGGATAGAATTCATTTACAGCATCTATCTCTGCATTATTTATCACTGGAATAGAATCATTTACAGCATCTATCTCTGCAATTTTTATGACTGGATAGAATCATTTACTCGCATCTATCTGCTGCATTATTTTATCACTGGATAGAATCATTTACTGCATTTATTGCTGCATTAGGGAAT